>NC_053028.1:404054259-404188920 GCF_003073215.2 Triticum urartu | reverse complement strand
TTGCACGGTACTACCGTGTCTAAGAGCCGTACTACCATCTTAGCTCCGCAGCACTTGGCCGTACTACCGTAGGGATCAAATCTCTCTCTAGGCATTTATCATGTGTGCTTTCTGCTTGTTTAACTTGCGTTGTTGTGGTCTTTGCATTAATCTCTCTTGGCTGTTGTGGGTGTTTTTGTGTTCTGTGTCTCGGGTGGTGGCTCTCACTGTTCCAATCCCAGTCGTGACACTAGCTCCAAGCGTCTGTGCAACCCCCAAGATGAAGCCCCAGAGGGCTCCAATGCCCCCAAGCGCAATGTCAAGACCACTGCCAGGAAGCAAAAGGAACCTGCTAAGGGCATGGACGAGATTTCTGTCACTGAGTATGTCGAACGCCGGAGGGTCAATCCCTATGTGACTCCTCGGGCTGTGCTCAGAGGCACTGAGATGTTCTGGAACAAGCAACAGGTTCTCATCTATCTGGATGTAATCAAGAGCAAGCAGAATACATTCGTGGAGGTCAAGTGGATAGACATGCATCACATGCGGAAGGACAAGTTTCGTGACTATTTTGGAGAGGCTCTGGACTTGGTGGAGCAGTTTGCTATTGAGCCGGTGATCTCTTTTCACCATGACTATGACCCTGAGCTCATCTGTCAGTTCTTTGCCTCAGTGTACTTTCATCCCGGGGAGGAGCGGAGGATGACCTGGATGACCAATGGCCGTCAGCTGTCTGCTACATGGAAAGAGTTCATGGATCTGCTGCACATTCCTGATGACGGGCTTCACACCCCCGTTGGTGTTCGCCCCCATGCCAACTCTGAGTCTGCCAACAAGAACCTGCTTCAGCCCTTCCTTGTTGAGAAGGTACTCCTCAATGGCAAGTCATCTTGGGTGTTAAACTCCTTTCTAGATATCATGCATCGCATCTTCTGCAACACTCTGTTCCCACGCATTGGCGACAAGGACAAGGTACATGCATATCTAGTGGACATGTTGCTCTTGTGTGCAGAGGCACGTTCTTCTCAGACTCGGCCACTTGATGTCTCACACATCATGTGGTGTGAGCTTTGGTTTGCGGTGTTCACTCGCAAGGTACCTATCTATGGACCGTACATGTTTCTGCTGCTCTCCAGCACTTGGGAGAAGATGTACCCGGGTGATGAGTTCCTTGCTCCAGACTGGATTCGCCATGAGTCCATCAGCCTCCGCGTCAAGCCCAACTGGGCCAACACCACTACCCGTGCTGAGGCCTCTTCTGCTAGGAGGGCTGCTGGTGAGGGGGAGGCTGCTGCTGCTGAGAATGTTGCTGAGGACCGTGCTGCTAGGTCCACCACTTCTTCCTCTAAGCCGTCATGGGCCAAGAAGCTAAAGGACAAGATGAAGACTCTCTTCTGCATGCAGGCAAAGGGACAGTACAGGGCTCACGTGGCAGACAAGGAGAGTCGCCGCCGTGACAAGAAGGTTATGAGGCTCTTTGGAGAGGATGTGTCTGGCGGGTCTGAGGACGTCATCACACCTGAGGCTGCCTGGATGTCAAAGCAGGGATACAAGTGGACCAGTTCAGAGGATGACCTCGAGGAGACTATCCCTGCCGTTGAGTCTGACGAGGAGCACGAGGAGCAGTGGGACGACTTCTCTGCCTGAGCCACCCCGTGTGTGTAGGTGTCCTCTCTGCCTTTTTGGCATCTCGATGCCAAAGGGGGAGAGAGTGTAGGGATTTGAGTTGTGTCGTGCTTGGTGTGTTTGTTTTCTTTGTCGTTTGGACCTCGTTTGCCTCGTTTGCTTTTGTTTGGTTTGTGCCTTCGAGACCTATCCTACATATGGTGTAAGACATATGCACTCTATCTATCTTAGTTAACTTATGTTTGTACTATCTTGTCTGGTGATAGATATGCCTTGTCTCTATAATATAGGGGGAGCTCTGTTCCTAGTATTCGTGTGCCATGCAGTCCATAGCACTCATCTAGGTGGCACACATCTAGGGGGAGCCCGTCTATATTATAGAGAGGAGGGGTTTGCATTTACTTAATAGTATTTTCTTTGTGCAAATCCCGTTTTGTCATCAATCCACCAAAAAGGGGGAGATTGTAAGGACATATTTATCCCTAAGTGTTTTGGTGATTGATGACAACGCATTTGCGGACTAATCGTGTGCCATGAGTATTCCAAACACTTCTTTACTAGGCACAAGACGATTGGGTGCCCCTCGAAGACTGACGAAGATGGCGTCTTTTCTACGTTTCTTTTTGGTGGATTTGAGTCGTAGGAAAGCCGTACTATTAAGAGGGGGTCCGCGTTGGAAAGGTTTGGGTGGAATCATCACGTACACGTCTCCTTCTTATCCCCTCCTTCTTCCTTGGAGCTTCCTCCGTTTTCTTGCCTCCCTTGTCCGGCTGCCGTTGTTGGTTGCGGTAGTACTGCTCCCAGGTCAACGGTAGTACCGTAGGCATCCGCGGTAGTACCGCGCGGTGGCGCGGTAGTACCGCAGGTGCCCACGGTAGTACCGCTCCCCTGGAGCCGCACTACCGCTGCCCACCAGGCTAGTGCCGCCCCTTTGCGGTAGTAGGAGCGGATGTAATTTTTTACATCCGCACCTACCGCGATAGTACCGTTTTCGCCGAGCGGTAGTACTGCGCTATGCAGTCAGGCAGTAGTACCGCCCCTCGGCAGTACTACTGTGTTGGGTTTTTTCTACTTCCGTTTCTTTGCGGAAGTAGGCACGGAAGTTTCCCTTCTCCCCTGGCTGGGATTTTTGCCTCGCGGTAGTACCGCATGGGGGGCACGGTAGTACCGCGCGTGCGGAAGTACCGCCCCCAGCTTCTATGCATCTGTTTATCGGTTCTGTGCTGGGGTTGCGGCAGTACCGTGGGTCGGTACGGTGGTACCGCACAGCCGTGCGGTAGTACCGCTTGGTTGCAAGCAGTCGTACCGCGCGGCCTTGCGGTAGTACCGCTGGCCAGGCGCGGTAGTACCACTGGCCGCGGGCTGGTTGGTGGGTAACGGTTGGATCTTTTCCACACACTATATAAGGGGTCCCCTTCTTCCCCGTTGACTCACCTCTTCTACCACTAAGATCCATTATTGCTCCAAGCTCCATTTTCGCCCGATCTCACTCCCTAGCCAACCAAACTTGTTGATTTGCTCGGGAGTGGTTGAGAAGGCCCCGATCTACACTTCCACCAAGAGATATTTGATTCCCCCACTAATCCCTTGCGGATCTTGTTACTCTTGGGTGTTTGAGCATCCTAGACGGTTGAGGTCACCGCGAAGCCATAGTCCATTGTGGTGAAGCTTCGTGGTGTCGTTGGGAGCCTCCAATTGAGTTGTGGAGATTGCCCCAACCTCGTTTGTAAAGGTTCGGTCGCCGCCTCCAAGGGAACCAATAGTGGAATCACGGCATCTCGCATTGTGTGAGGGCGTGAGGAGATTACGTGGCCCTAGTGGCTTCTTGGGGAGCATTGTGCCTCCACACCGCTCCAACGGAGACGTACTTCCTCTCAAAGGGAAGGAACTTCGGCAACACATCCTCGTCTCCACCATCTTCACTCTTGGTTATCTCGTGCCTTTACTTGTGGAAGCTTATTTGTTTCATATATCTTGCTTGCTTGTGTTCCTATCTGTGTTGCATCATATAGTTTGCTCACCTAGTTGCATATCTAGACAACCTACTTTGATGCAAAGTTTAAATTGCTAAAGAAAAGCTAAAAATTGTTAGTTGCCTATTCACCCCCCCCTCTAGTCAACCATATCGATCCTTTCAAGTGTCCCGGTGGTATTGGTGTATAATGAGGCGGAGCGGTATTCGTACGAGGCGGCTCCATGGCCCGCGGCTTAACCGGCGCTCCGGGTGTCGTGATCCAATTTGCCTCTGCCGGGTTACTTGGGTCTGCCCCAGGTGTGTGGAAAAGGTTCCTAGGATCGAATGTCAGAGGTAGGCGTGACTGAGTTTTCTGGTGCCTTCTCCTCATGACCTCGTTTGACGCGGTCAGATCCACCGAGAGCCGGAAAGTCTCTGCTTGAAGCTGCTTAGCACGGGCGTCCAAAGCCGCCCGCTCTGCGGCCATCCTGACCTCTTCTGCCGCTAAATTTTCCTTGGCCTATGCCATCTCTTCGCGTATCCGTGCCACCTCCGCGTCATGCCGGGCCTTATCCGCCGGTTCCACCACAGCAGTCAACAGAGCCGTCAACTTATCCATGAGGTCCATTAGCATCTGAGCCGGGGGGCGCGCGGGATCTCCTGACCTGACCGCTGCCGACCCGGTGGTTGTTGCTGCTGCTGCCGTGGAGTTCTGCCCAGGTTGAGTGCCAGCCATGAAGACTCCGGCTCGATTCAGCGGCTCAAAGGGGTCCAGAATAATGCTGCCATCGGAACAGCCCCCGAGCATGCCATCTTGCAGTTGGTACAAAGAATCTGTCTCGCCTGTTGATGACGTAGCGTCAGAACAGACAGCCATCTCATCGCCATCCACTGATCCTTCAGAGTATCCACCTCCATGGACACAACCCACGAAGGCATGCCTCACGGCGGGTTGAACCCGGTCGGACCTCGTGCACTGAGCCGTCTCGACGAGGTTGGTGATACGTCCATTTTGCATCATGCTTTTATATCGATATTTGTTGCATTATGGGCTGTTATTGCACATTATGTCACAATACTTATGCCTATTCTCTCTTATTTTACAAGGTTTCCATAAAGAGGGAGAATGCCGGCAGCTGGGATTCTGGGCTGGAAAAGGAGCAAATATTATAGGCCTATTCTGCACAGCTCCAAAAGTCCTGAAACTTCACGAAAGACGTTTTCAGAATATATAAAAAATACTCAGCGGAAGAAGTTCACCAGGGGGGCCACACCCTGCCCACGAGGGTGGGGGCGCGCCCTACCCCCTGGGTGTGCCCCCTACCTCGTGGGCCCCCTGGTGGCCCTCCGGTGGCCATCTTCTGCTATATGAAGTCTTTCAATGGGAAAAAATCATAAGCCATCTTCTCGGACGAAACTCCGCCGCCACGAGGCGGAACCTTGGCGGAACCAATCTAGGGCTCTGGCGGAGCTGTTCTGCCAGGAAAAATTCCCTCCGGGAGGGGGAAATCATCACCATCGTCATCACCAACGCTCCTCTCATCGGGAGAGGGCAATCTCCATCAACATCTTCACCAGCACCATCTCCTCTCAAAACTCTAGTTCATCTCCTGTATCCAATTCCTATCTCCAAGTCCGGGATTGGTACCTGTGGGTTGCTAGTAGTGTTAATTACTCCTTGTAGTTGATGCTAGTTGGTTTATTTGGTGGAAGATCATATGCTCAGATCCTATATGCATATTAATACCCATCTGATTATGAACATGAATATGCTTTGTGAGTAGTTACGTTTGTTCCTGAGGACATGGGAGAAGTCTTGCTATTAGTAGTCATGTGAATTTGGTCTTCATTCGATATTTTGATGAGATGTATGTTGTCATCCCTCTACTGGTGTCATGTGAACGTCGACTACATGACACTTCACCATTGTTTGGGCCTAGAGGAAGGCATTGGGGAGTGATAAGTAGATGATGGGTTGCTAGAGTGACAGAAGCTTAAACCCTAGTTTATGTGTTGCTTCGTAAGGGGCTGATTTGGATCCATATGTTTCATGCTATGGTTAGGTTTACCTTAATACTTTTGTTGTAGTTGCGGATGCTTGCAATAGAGGTTAATCATAAGTGGGATGCTTGTCCAAGTAAGGACAGTACCCAAGCACCGGTCCACCCACATATCAGATTATCAAAGTACCGAACGCGAATCATATGAACGTGATGAAAACTAGCTTGATGATATTCCCATGTGTCCTCGGGAGCGCTTTTCTCTATATAAGAGTTTGTCCAGGCTTGTCCTTTGCTACAAAAAGGATTGGGCCACCTTGTTGCACTTTATTTACTTTTGTTACTGGTTGCTCGTTACAAATTATCTTATCACGAAACTATCTGTTACCACTTATTTCAGTACTTGCAGAGAATACCTTGCTGGAAACCGCTTATCATTTCCTTCTGCTCCTCGTTGGGTTCGACACTCTTACTTGTCAAAAGGACTATGACAGACCCCCTATACTTGTGGGTCATCAGTTGGTGTGGACGTCTGGCTCAGGGCCCGATTCGCCAATCCGGCCGATGAAGACATGAATTCCGCTGAAGGGGACCTAGTACCCGTACTCAATTAAGCCAGCCTCGGGGCCCCAGCCTTCGTCGTCGATGTAGAGTTTGCCGCGACGACTCTTGGTCATCCGGCCCACAGCGTATCCCTTGAGCCCTTCGAAGTTGCCCTTCAAGAACTCGAATCCACCGTGCACTAGCCCCATGGTGGGCGCCAACTGTCGTGGAATTGTCACGGCAGATGTCCTAGCGAAAGGACTTAGTCGTAGGGCCATCGCAACTAGGAAGTTTAAAGGGGTTCATCGGGACAAAGGACACGAGAGGTTTTATACTAGTTCTCCCCCTTACGATGAAGGTAAAAGCCTACGTCTAGTTGTGTTTGGAATTGCTGGGGTTTCGAAGACCAGGGAACGAATATGCTTGTCTTGGCTTTGAGTTGTTGTCTCTTCACCTAAGCCACCACCGGGTCGTCCCCTTATATACACGGGTTGATGCCTGGCGGCCTACAGAGTCCTGACCGGCTTATAAAACGTGTCCGGCTCGGTGACTTCTTTTACATGCCTTTCTTTACAAGTCTTTCCTTACAATGGCAGTTTACAATATTGGGCCTTAAGCTGCCTCTGGGCTTAGGCCTTCTATAAGTCTTAATAAACTATCGCCTCGAATGTTACTGGGCTTCTTTTGTAACCCGCCATTGGGGCTGACCCGACCCCTCCTGGGCGGGTCTTACCTGGTATCTATATTCCCAACAATTACCGTACCACTCTGGTGCGGATCTTACTCTGGTTGACCTACGAGGTTCAGTAACAACTTGATCTAAAGTTCCATGATCATCATCATTAACTTCCTCACTAATTGGTATAGAGGTCACAGGAACCGGTTTCTATGATGAACTACTTTCCAATAAGGGAGCAGGTATGGTTACCTCATCAAGTTCTACTTTCCTCCCACTCATTTCTTTCGAGAGAAACTCCTTCTCTAGAAAGGATCCATTCTTAGCAACGAATGTCTTGCCTTCGGATCTGTGATAGAAGGTGTACCCAACAGTCTCCTTTGGGTATCCTATGAATACACATTTCTCCGATTTGGGTTCGAGCTTATCAGGTTGAAGCTTTTTCACATAAGCATTGCAGCCCCAAACTTTAAGAAATGACAACTTTGGTTTCTTGCCAAACCACAGTTCATAAGGTGTCGTCTCAACGGATTTCGATGGTGCCCTATTTAACGTGAATGCGGCCGTCTCTAGAGCATAACCCCAAAACAATAGCGGTAATCAGTAAGAGACATCATAGATCGCACCATATCTAGTAAAGTACGATTACGACGTTCGGACACACCATTACGCTGTGGTGTTCCGGGTGGCGTGAGTTGCGAAACTATCCCGCTTTGTTTCAAATGTAAACCGAACTTGTAACTCAAATATTCTCCTCCACGATCAGATCGTAGAAACTTTATTTTCTTGTTACGATGATTTTCAACTTCACTCTGAAATTCTTTGAACTTTTCAAATGTTTCAGACTTATGTTTCATTAAGTAGATATACCCATATCTGCTTAAATCATCTGTGAAGGTGAGAAAATAACGATACCCACCGCGAGCCTCAATATTCATTGGTCCACATACATCAGTATGTATGATCTCCAATAAATCAGTTGCTCGCTCCATAGTTCCGGAGAACGGCATTTTAGTCATCTTGCCCATGAGGCACAGTTCGCAAGTACCAAGTGATTCATAATCAAGTGGTTCCAAAAGTCCATCAGTATGGAGTTTCTTCATGCGCTTTACACTGAGATGACCTAAACGGCAGTGCCACAAATAAGTTGCACTATCATTATCAACTCTGCATCTTTTGGCTTCAACATTATGAATATGTGTATCACTACTATCGAGATTCATCAAAATAGACCACTCTTCAAGGGTGCATGACCATAAAAGATATTACTCATATAAATAGAACAACCATTATTCTCTAATTTAAATGAATAACCGTCTCGCATCAAACAAGGTCCAGATATAATGTTCATGCTCAATGCTGGCACCAAATAACAATTATTTAGGTCTAATACTAATCCCGAAGGTAGATGTAGAGGTAGCATGCCGACGGCGATCACATCAACTTTGGAACCATTTCCCACGCGCATCGTCACCTCGTCCTTGGCCAGTGTTCGCTTAATCTGTAATCCCTGTTTTGAGTTGCTAATATTAGCAACAGAACCACTATCAAATACACAGGTGCTACTGCGAGCTCTGGTAAGGTACACATCTATAACATGTATATCACATATACCTTTATTCACCTTGCCATCTTTCTTATCCGCCAAATACTTGGGGCAGTTCCGCTTCCAGTGACCAGTCTGCTTGCAGTAGAAGCACTCAGTCTCAGGCTTAGGTCCAGACTTGGGTTTCTTCTCTTGAGCAGCAACTTGTTTGTTGTTCTTCTTGAAGTTCCCCTTCTTCTTCCCTTTGCCCTTTTTCTTGAAACTGGTGGTCTTATTGACCATCAACACTTGATGCTCCTTGATTTCTACCTCCGCAGCCTTTAGCATTGCGAAGAGCTCGGGAATCGTCTTATCCATCCCTTGCATGTTATAGTTCATCACGAAGCTTTTGTAGCTTGGTGGCAGTGATTGAAGAATTCTGTCAATGACGCTATCATCCGGAAGATTAACTCCCAGTTGAATCAAGTGATTGCAGTACCCAGACATCTTGAGTATATGCTCACTGACAGAACTATTCTCCTCCATCTTGCAGTTGTAGAACTTATTAGAGACTTCATATCTCTCAATCTGGGCATTCTTTTGAAATATTAACTTCAACTCCTGGAACATCTCATATGCTCCATGACGTTCAAAACGTCGTTGAAGTCCCGGTTCTAAGCCGTAAAGCATGGCACACTAAACTATCGAGTAGTCATCAGCTTTGCTCTGCCAGACGTTCATAACATCTGGTGTTGCTCCTACAGCAAGTTTGGCACCTAGCGGTGCTTTCAGGACGTAATTCTTCTGTGCAGCAATGAGGATAATCCTCAAGTTACGGACCCAGTCCGTGTAATTGCTACCATCATCTTTCAACTTTGCTTTCTCAAGGAACGCATTAAAAATCAACGGAACAACAGCACGGGCCATCTATCTACAATCAACATAGACAAGCAAGATACTATCATGTAACGCCCCGGACACACCCGCCGGTGGTCGTTACTCCTGGCGGGATCTAGACTAGCCCCACAGATCAATACTAGTCTTTTCTGTGCACTTTGTCCTCACTCGTGCGCACCCGGGAGCAACTTCCCGGTCGGTCACCCATACTGACACTACTCGAAGCTGAGCACGCTTAACTTTGGAGTTCTGTCCGAATGGGCTCCCGGAAAAGAAGGAATTCCTTATTGATATGAGTAGTCTATCATCCCTAATAAGCCAGACCATCACATACACCCCCACTCAGAGGAACCGACGTCCTCGTCGGGCCACAGGAACGTTCCCTCTTGGCACATGTGTCTATGCATCCAGTCCGGTACATGTACCATGTCGTGTGCCACGACGGGTCACAAAAGCCATGAACAACATGACCGCGCACCTGTCTGCAAACATCCATGTAACCGCGAGGGTCGGCTCTGATACCAACTTGTAACGCTCCAGACACACCCGCCGGTGGTCGTTACTCCTGGCGGGATCTAGACTGGCCCCACAGATCAATACTAGTCTTTTCTGCGCACTTTGTCCTCACTCGTGCGCACCCGGGAGCAACTTCCCGGTCGGTCACCCATCCTGACACTACTCCACGCTGAGCATGCTTAACTTTGGAGTTCTGTCCGAATGGGCTCCCCAAAAAGAAGGAATTCCTTATTGATATGAGTAGTCTATCATCCCTAATAAGCCAGGCCATCACATATCAGGTGCTAAATTCATGATAAATTTAAGTTCAATTAATCATATTACTTAAGAACTCCCACTTAGATAGACATCTCCCTAATCCTCTAAGTGATCACGTGATCCATATCAACTAAACTATAACCGATCATCACGTGAAATGGAGTAGCTTTCAATGGTGAACATCACTATGTTGATCATATCTACTATATGATTCACGCTCGACCTTTCGGTCTCAGTGTTCCGAGGCCATATCTGCATATGCTAGGCTCGTCAAGTTTAACCTGAGTATTCTGTGTGTGCAAAACTGGCTTGCACCCGTTGTAGATGGACATAGAGCTTATCACACCCGATCATCACGTGGTGTCTGGGCACGACGAACTTTGGCAACGGTGCATACTCAGGGAGAACACTTTTATCTTGAAATTTAGTGAGAGATCATCTTATAATGCTACCATCAATCAAAGCAAGATAAGATGCATAAAAGATAAACATCACATGCAATCAATATAAGTGATATGATATGGCCATCATCGTCTTGTGCTTGTGATCTCCATCTCCGAAGCACCGTTATGATCACCATCGTCACCGGCGCGACATCTTGATCTCCATCATAGCATCGTTGTCGTCTCGCCAATCTTATGCTTCCATGACTATCACTACTGCTTAGTGATAAAGTAAAGCATTACAGGGCGATTGCATTGCATACAATAAAGCGACAACCATATGGCTCCTGCCAGTTGCCGATAACTCGGTTACAAAAACATGATCATCTCATACAATAAAGTTTAGCATCATGCTTTGACAATATCACATCACAACATGCCCTACAAAAACAAGTTAGACGTCCTCTACTTTGTTGTTGCAAGTTTTACGTGGCTGCTATGGGCTGAGAAAGAACCGTTCTTACCTACGCATCAAAACCACAACGATAGTTTGTCAAGTTGGTGTTGTTTTAACCTTCGCAAGGACCGGGCGTAGCCACACTCAGTTCAACTAAAGTTGGAGAAACTGACACCCGCCAGCCACCTGCGTGCAAAGCACGTTGGTAGAACCAGTCTCGCGTAAGCGTACGCGTAATGTCGGTCTGGTCCGCTTCATTCAACAATACCGCCGAACCAAAGTATGACATGCTGGTAAGCAGTATGACTTATATTGCCCACAACTCACTTGTGTTCTACTCGTGCATATGACATCTATGCATATAACCTGGCTCGGATGCCACTGTTGGGGAACGTAGTAATTTCAAAAAAATTCCTACGCACACGCAAGATCATGGTGATGCATAGCAACGAGAGGGGAGAGTGTGTCCACGTACCCTCGTAGACCGAAAGCGGAAGCGTTAGCACAATGCGGTTGATGTAGTCGTATATCTTCACAATCCGACTGATCAAGTACCGAACACACGGCACCTTCGAGTTCAGCACACGTTCATCCCGATGACGTCCGTCGAACTCCGATCCAGCCGAGCGTTGAGGGAGAGTTTTGTTAGCACGATGGCGTGGTGACGATGATGATGTTCTACCGACGCAAGGCTTCGCCTAAGCACCGCTACAGTATTATCGAGGTGGACTATGGTGGAGGGGGCACCGCACACGGCTAAAAGATCAAATCAATTGTTGTGTCTATGGGGTGCCCCCTGCCCCCGTATATAAAGGAGCAAGGGGGGAGGTGCGGCCGGCCCGGAGGAAGCGCGCCAGGAGGAGACCTACTCCCACCGGGAGTAGGACTCCCTCCCTTGTTGGATTAGGAGAAGGGGGGAAAGAGGAGGGAGAGAGGAAGGAAAGAGGGGGCGTCGCCCCCTCTACTTGTCCTATTCGTACTAGAGAGGGAGGGGCGCGCGGCCCTGCCCTAGCCGCCTCTCCTCTTCTCCACTAAGGCCCACTATGGCCCATTAAGCCCCCGGGGGGTTCCGGTAACCCCTCGGTACTCCGATAGAATCCCGATTTCACCCGGAACATTTCCGATATTCAAATATAGGGTTCCAATATATCAATCTTCATGTCTCGACCATTTCGAGACTCCTCGTCATGTCCGTGATCACATCCGGGACTCCGAACAACCTTCGGTACATCAAAACTCATAAACTCATAATATAACCGTCATCGAAACTTTAAGCGTGCGGACCCTACGGGTTCGAGAACTATGTAGACATGACCGAGACACGTCTCCGGTCAATAACCAATAGCGGAACCTGGATGCTCATATTGGCTCCCACATATTCTACGAAGATCTTTATCGGTCAGACCGCATAACAACATACGTTGTTCCCTTTGTCATCGGTATGTTACTTGCCCGAGATTCGATCGTCGGTATCTCAATACTGTAGGATCAAAAGTATGTCTAGAGGGGGGTGATTAGACTACTTGACCAAATAAAAACTTATCCTTTTCCCAGTTTTAGTTGTTGGCAGATTTTAGCAACTTTGGACAAGTCAAGCAATCTTAACACAATTCAAGCAAGCATGCAAAGAGTATATGAGCAGCGGAAAGTAAAGCATGCAACTTGCAAGAATGTAAAGGGAAGGGTTTGGAGGATTCAAACGCAATAGGAGACATGGATTTTTTTGTCGTGGTTCCGGTAGGTGGTGCTAACGTACATCCACGTTGATGGAGACTTCAACCCACGAAGGGTAACAGTTGCGCGAGTCCACGGAGGGCTCCACCCACAAACGGACCACGAAGAAGCAACCTTGTCTATCCCACCATGGTCGTCGCCCGCGAAGGACATGCCTCACTAGCGGTAGATCTTCACAAAGTAGGTGATCTCCTCGCCCTTACAAACTCCTTGGTTCAACTCCACAATCTTGTCGGAGGCTCCCAAGTGACCTAGCCAATCTAGGAGACACCACTCTCCAAGAAGTAACAAATGGTGTGTTGATGATGAACTCCTTTCTCTTGTGCTTCAAATGATAGTCTCCCCAACACTCAACTCTCTCCACAGGATATGGATTTGGTGGAAAGAAGATTTGAGTGGAAAGCAACTTGGGGAAGGCTAGAGATCAAGATTCATATGGTAAGAATGGAATATCTTGGCCTCAACACAAGTGTAGGTGGTTCTCTCTCAAAAAAGTAAGTTGGAAGTGTAGGTTTGTTCTGATGGCTCTCTCCGCGAATGAAGAGGTGGTGGAGGGGTATATATAGCCTCCACACAAAATCTAACCGTTACACAACTTGCCAATCTCGGTGGGACCGAATAGTTAAACTCGGTCGGACTGATTCAGCAAAGCTAGTGAATGTTAGGGTTTTTCGGTGGGACCGACATGCAACTCGGTAGGACCGATATGATTAGGGTTAGGGCATAACATAATCTCGGTGAGACAGATTACACAAACTCGGTGAGACCGATTTTGGTAATAAGCTAACCAGAGAGTTGGTCAGGTAAACTCGGTGGGACCGATCGCTCATTTCGATGAGACCGAAATGTTACGAAGGGGAAACAGAGAGTTTACATTGCAATCTCGGTGGGACCGATCGCTCATCTCGGTAAGACCAAAATGTTACGAAGGGAAATAGAGAGATTACAATCCCATCTCGGTGAGACCGATTTGCCTAGGGTTTGTGGCAGTGGCTATGACATTTGAAACTCGGTGGCGCCGGATAGAAAGAATCGGTGGGGCCGAGTTTGACTTTTGGTTTAGGTCATATGTGGATGTGAGAAAGTAGTTGAGGGTTTTGGAGCATATTACTAAGCATTTTGAGCAAGAGCCTCATTAAGCAACACCTCATCCCTCCTTTATAGTATTGGCTTTTCCTATAGACTCAATGTGATCTTAGATCACTAAAATAGAAAATGTAGAGTCTTGAGCTTTGAGCTTGGGCCAATCCTTTGTCCTTAGCATTTTGAGGGGTCCACTTTTCTCATACATACCATGCCAATCATTGAGCTTTCCTGAGATATTAATCTTGAAATAGCATTAGCTCAGTGAGCTATATTTTGTTAGGAATTACCAAAACCACCTAGGGATAGTTGCACTTTCAATCTCCCCCTTTTTGGTAATTGATGACAACATATAAATCAAAGCTTCGACAAATGATAATAAGAGTGAAAAACATTGTCGCTTTGAGAAGTATGTGAAAAGCAAGAGCTCCCCCTAAATTTGTGCATAGTTTAAGATTTGCTTTGGACTGCAATGCACAATGAGTTAGGAACATGGGTTACTCTTCCATGTCACATACATCTTGGTGGAGTGCTCAAAATGATAATAATGAAATACATGCACTCATCGCCAAGCAAAGTGAATGATCATATATGGGGATATAAAAGGATAGTGTCATCCAACAAGCATTAAGGTAGCATATGATCAAAAACATGATCATCCAAGTATTGCACAAAAGCATAAAGTATCGCAACCAAGCAAATAAACAAAGTTTAACCACCAAACAAAAAGAGAGAATAAGAAGCAACACTCTCTCTCAAAGCCTATGATCTATACATTTTCTCCCCCTTTGGCAACAAGTTACCAAAAAGTTCATAAAAAATGCATAGTGCTAGATCGACTCTCAGGCTTGGTCTTCAGGTGGTGGTGTAGATAACATGCCAAGGACGAAGGCATCAGTTGATGTAGATGGAGCTGGTGGAGTGGGTGATGGAGCTGGTGGCATTGAAGCTGTAGCTGGTGCAGATGAAGTTGCTCTGGTGTCTGTGACAGGCACTGCAGCAGATCTCTGTCCTCTGGGCACTCTAGCAAAAGCATCAGTGGTAGACTTGCCCTTCTTCTCCTGCACTTCATCCTGAAGTTGCTCAACAACTGACTGGATCTCAGTGACCTTCACATCTAAGTCATAGAACTTCTGCTCCATGATCCTCTCCAAGCTCTCCTGGTTTTGAGTCAGGGTAGCCAATCCCTTCTCAATCCTCAGAGTGGAGGCAATCAAGTAGCCAAGCTGATCTTGCTTGCTCTTCAGAAGATACTGAGATGCCTCATCAGTGGTTGGCATCTTTGCAGCCTTTTCAGCCCTTGCCTTCTCCCTCTTGGCTTGTGCTTGCACAGAAGATGGTTCATTTTCATCCATCACCACAGTGTTTTCCTCAAAGTCTGGGTAGATGGGCATGTGTTCCTTGTCCAGGAGTTATGTGACAGTGCCCATCTTGGAGTTGATTAGCTCCTGAATCTGTGGGGCATACCCACAACTCCTCTTCTGATCTGCAGCTGTTCTCTTAATGGTTTCCACAATTAGGCTCATGACCTTGAACTTTTGAGGCACATCAAATATGTGAAGCAAGTTAATTTCATGGCCTCTGATCATCTTGTGATCACCAGACTTTGGCAAGAGAGTGTGCCTGAGGATCCAGTTGATTGTTGGCAAGCCTGATAGAAGGTAATGTACTGATCCAAACTTGTGTGTCTCAAGAGTAGCATCCGGGATCTCTTTGTACATATGTGCCATGGTGTTGTGATCCTTCTTCTTCTTGGCATAGACATCCAAGTCATCTTCACTCTCCTCAGGAGCATTGATCAATTTTGCCCATTCTTCAACCGTTGACTGGTACCTAGTACCTTCAAACATCCAGACAATCCTTCCATCTGGGTAGAAATGAGTTGTGGAGTAGAACTGCATAATGAGCTCATCATTCCACTTTGTGAGCTTCTGAGCCACAAACTCATCAACTCCACATGCCTTGAAGCTGTCATATACACCAGGGAAGTGATCCTCATTTTCCTCAATGAATTTCCAAACGACCCATCTCATGTCACACACTATGGGCTTCACATTGGGGAACGTAGTAATTTCAAAAAAATTCCTACGCACACACAAGATCATGGTGATGCATAGAAACGAGAGGGGAGAGTGTTGTCTACGTACCCTCGTAGACTAGAAGCGGAAGCGTTAGCACAATGCGGTTGATGTAGTCGTACGTCTTCACGGCCCGACCGATCAAGCACCGAAACTACGGCACCTCCGAGTTCTAGCACACGTTCAGCTCGATGACGATCCTCGGACTCCGATCCAGCAGAATGTCGGGGAAGAGTTCCGTCAGCACGACGGCGTGGTGACGATCTTGATGTTCTACCGTCGCAGGGCTTCGCCTAAGCACCGCTACAATATTATCGAGGATTATGGTGGAGGAGGGCACCGCACACGGCTAATAGATCTCAAGGATCAATTGTTGTGTCTAGAGGTGCCCCCTGCCCCCGTATATAAAGGAGCAAGGGGGAGGGCCGGCCAGCTAGGAGGAGGCACGCCAGGGAGGAGTCCTACTCCTATTGGGAGTAGGACTCCCTCCTTTCCTTGTCCAACTAGGAGAGGGGGAAGGAAGGGAGAGAGGAGAGAAAGGAAAGGGGGGGCGCCGCCCCTCCCTCCTTGTCCAATTCGGACTAGAGGGGGAGGGGGCGCGCAGCCTGCCCTGGCCGCCCCTCCTCTGCTCCACTTTGGGCCCATGAGGCCCATTAACCCCCGGGGGGGTTCCGGTAACCCCCGGTACTCCATTTTATATCCGATAACTCTCGGAACCATTCCTGTGTCCGAATATAGTCGTCCAATATATCAATCTTTATGTCTCGACTATTTCAAGACTCCTCGTTATGTCCGCGATCACATCCGGGACTCCGAACAACCATCGGTACATCAAAATATATAAACTCATAATGAAACTGTCATCGTAACGTTAAGCGTGCGGACCCTACAGGTTTGAGAACAATGTAGACATGACCGAGACACGTCTCCGGTCAATAACCAATAGCGGAACCTGGATGCTCATATCGGCTCCTACATATTCTATGAAGATCTTTTATCGGTCAGACCGCATAACAACATACGTTGTTCCCTTTGTCATCGGTATGTTACTTGCCCATTTGATCGTCGGTATCTCAATACCTAGTTCAATCTTGTTACCGGCAAGTCTCTTTACTCGTTCCGTAATACATCATCCCGCAACTAACTTATTAGTTGCAATGCTTGCAAGGCTTATGTGATGTGCATTACCGAGAGGGCCCAGAGATACCTCTCTGACAATCGGAGTGACAAATCCTAATCTCGAAATACGCCAATCCAACAAGTACCTTCGGAGACACCTGTAGAGCACCTTTATAATCACCCAGTTATGTTGTGACGTTTGGTAGCACACAAAGTGTTCCTCCGGTAAAGGGGAGTTGCATAATCTCATAGTCATAGGAACATGTATAAGTCATGAAGAAAGCAATAGCAACAAACTAAATGATCAAGTGCTAAGCTAACGAAATGGGTCAAGTCAATCACATCATTCTCCTAATGATGTGATCTCGTTAATCAAATGACAACTCATGTCTATGGTTAGGAAACATAACCATCTTCGATCAACGAGCTAGTCAAGTAGAGGCATACTAGTGACACTATGTTTGTCTATGTATTCACACATGTATTATGTTTCTGGTTAATACAATTCTAGCATGAATAATAAACATTTATCATGATATAAGGAAATAAATAATAACTTTATTATTGCCTCTAGGGCATATTTCCTTTAGTCTCCTGCTTGCACTAGAGTCAATAATCTAGATTACACAGTAATGATTCTAACACCCATGGAGTCTTGGTGTTGATCATGTTTTGCTCATGGAAGAGGCTTATTCAACGAGTCTGCAACATTCAGATCCGTATGTATCTTGCAAATTTCTATGTCTCCCACCTGGACTAGATCCCGGATGGAATTGAAGCGTCTCTTGATGTGCTTGGTTCTCTTGTGAAATCTGGATTCCTTTGCCAAGGCAATTGCACCAGTATTGTCACAAAAGATTTTCATTGGACCCGATGCACTAGGTATGACACCTAGATCAGATATGAACTCCTTCATCCAGACTCCTTCATTTGCTGCTTCCGAAGCAGCTATGTACTCTGCTTCACATGTAGATCCCGCCACGTCGCTTTGTTTAGAACTGCACCAACTGACAGCTCCACCGTTCAGTAAAAACACGTATCCGATTTGTGATTTAGAATCGTCCGGATCAGTGTTAAAGCTTGCATCAACGTAACCATTTATGATGAGCTCTTTGTCACCTCCATATACGAGAAACATATCCCTAGTCCTTTTCAGGTATTTCAGGATGTTCTTGACCGTTGTCCAGTGATCCACTCCTGGATTACTTTGGTACCTCCCTGCTAGACTTATAGCAAGGCACACATCAGGTCTGGTACACAGCATTGCATACATGATAGAGCCTATGGCTGAAGCATAGGGAACATCTTTCATTTTCTCTCTATCTTCTGCGGTGGTCGGACATTGAGTCTTACTCAACTTCACACCTTGTAACACAGGCAAGAACCCTTTCTTTGCTTGATCCATTTTGAACTTCTTCAAAACCTTGTCAAGGTATGTGCTTTGTGAAAGTCCAATTAAGCGTCTTGATCTATCTCTATAGATATTAATGCCCAATATGTAAGCAGCTTCACCGAGGTCTTTCATTGAAAAACTCTTATTCAAGTATCCCTTTATGCTATCCAGAAATTCTATATCATTTCCAATCAATAATATGTCATCCACATATAATATCAGAAATGCTACAGAGCTCCCACTCACTTTCTTGTAAATACATGCTTCTCCAAAAGTCTGTACAAAACCAAATGCTTTGATCACACTGTCAAAGCGTTTATTCCAACTCCGAGAGGCTTGCACCAGTCCATAAATGGATCGCTGGAGCTTGCACACTTTGTTAGCTCCCTTTGGATCGACAAAACCTTCTGGTTGCATCATATACAACTCTTCTTCCAGAAATCCATTCAGGAATGCAGTTTTGACATCCATTTGCCAAATTTCATAATCATAAAATGCGGCAATTGCTAACATGATTCGGACAGACTTAAGCATCGCTACGGGTGAGAAGGTCTCATCATAGTCAATCCCTTGAACTTGTCGAAAACCTTTTGCAACAAGTCGAGCTTTATAGACAGTAACATTACCGTCAACGTCAGTCTTCTTCTTGAAGATCCATTTATTCTCAGTTGCTTGCCGATCAACAGGCAAGTCAACCAAAGTCCACACTTTGTTCTCATACATGGATCCCATCTTAGATTTCATGGCTTCTAGCCATTTTGCGGTATCTGGGCTCACCATCGCTTCTTCATAGTTCGTAGGTTCATCATGATCTAGTAGCATGACTTCCAGAACAGGATTACCGTACCACTCTGGTGCGGATCTTACTCTGGTTGATCTACGAGGTTCGGTAGTAACTTGATCTGAAGTTTCATGATCATTATCATTAACTTCCTCACTACTTGGTGTAGGTGTCACAGAAACCGGTTTCTGTGATGTACTACTTTCCAATAAGGGAGCAGGTATAGTTACCTCATCAAGTTCTACTTTTCTCCCACTCATTTCTTTCGAGAGAAACTCCTTCTCTAGAAAAACACCGAATTTAGCAACAGAAGTCTTGCCTTTGGATCTGTGATAGAAAGTGTACCCAACAGTCTCCTTTGGGTATCCTATGAAGACACATTTCTCCGATTTGGGTTCGAGCTTATCAGGTTGAAGCTTTTTCACATAAGCATCGCAGCCCCAAACTTTTAGAAACGACAACTTTGGTTTCTTGCCAAACCACAGTTCATAAGGCGTCGTCTCAACGGATTTCAATGGTGGCCTATTTAACGTGAATGCAGCCGTCTCTAAAGCATAACCCCAAAACGATAACGGTAAATCAGTAAGAGACATCATAGATCGCACCATATCTAATAAAGTACGATTACGACGTTCGGACACACCATTACGCTGTGGTGTTCCGGGTGGCGTGAGTTGCGAAACTATTCCGCATTGTTTCAAATGTAGACCAAACTCGTAACTCAAATATTCTCCTCCACGATCAGATCGTAGAAACTTTATTTTCTTATTACGATGATTTTCAACTTCACTCTAAAATTCTTTGAACTTTTCAAATGTTTCAGACTTATGTTTCATTAAGTAGATATACCCATATCTGTTTAAATCATCTGTGAAGGTGAGAAAATAATGATATCCGCCATGAGCCTCAACATTCATTGGACCACATACATCTGTATGTATGATTTCCAACAAAACCGTTGCTCTCTCCATAGTACCGGAGAACGGCGTTTTAGTCATCTTACCCATGAGGCACGATTCGCAAGTACCAAGTGATTCATAATCAAGTCGTTCCAAAAGTCCATCAGTATGGAGTTTCTTCATGCACTTTACACCGATATGACCTAAACGGCAGTGCCACAAATAAGTTGCACTATCATTATCAACTCTACATCTTTTGATTTCAACATTATGAATATGTGTATCACTACTATCGAGATTCATCAAAAATAGACCACTCTTCAAGGGTGCATGACCATAAGATATTACTCATATAAATCGAACAACCATTATTCTCTGATTTAAATGAATAACCGTCTCGCAACAAACAAGATCCAGATATAATGTTCATGCTCAACGCTGGCACCAAATAACAATTATTTAGGTCTAATACTAATCCCGAAGGTAGATGTAGAGGTAGCGTGCCGACCGCGAGCACATCGACTTTGGAACCATTTCCCACGCGCATCGTCACCTCGTCCTTAGGCAATATTCGCTTAATCCGTAGCCCCTGTTTCGAGTTGCAAATGTTAGCAACATAACCAGTATCAAATACCCAGGTGCTACTGCGAGCATTAGTAAGGTACACATCAATAACATGTATATCACATATACCTTTGTTCACTTTGCCATCCTTCTTATCCGCCAAATACTTGGGGCAGTTCCGCTTCCAGTGACCAGTCTGCTTGTAGTAGAAGCACTCAGTCTCAGGCTTAGGTCCAGACTTGGGTTTCTTCTCCTGAGCAGCAACTTGTTTGCTGTTCTTCTTGAAGTTCCCTTTCTTCTTACCTATCGGAGTAAGTGACCACGGGTAGCCCAGTCGGCTCCCCCTGGCCTTTCTGAAAAAATTACGAGCCGATCCGGCTCTCAAGAATCCAAGACATGGGGCCGCCTTCCCCTGGCCGGGTGTCTCCCAGGCCGGCTATTGGAAGGCGGCCCGACTTCAGCCGTCATGAAGAAAGCCGCGGGAGGATCGGCTCCGAGGAGCCCGCTGCGAGAAGGCCGACTCCAAGGAGCCGGCTCCCGTAAAGCGGTCAAGACCGTACCCTCGAAGTCTGCATCCACATAACGGCGATGTGACGGGGCGTGGCTACAGTGAAGCCTGCCACCCCCCGAATCCCGGAGCGCGCCTGGCACAGTGCGCCGTACGGGTGGCCATGACCCGTCCGGCGCAGCACTGTTGCCACGATGACCCTGATGTCATCCACGACGGGCTACCAGTACGGTCCACGGGCGGTGGGCCCCTTCGGGTAGAGAGACACCCGAAGGCGGCCTAGCCTCCCCTAGTCGGCCCAAGACGGAGCCGGCTCTCTCCAGCCGGCTTGCCACCCCCTCGAAGGGGACGCCCCATTAAGGAGACAAGACGCGGTGAGGCTACAGTGGTCACCCGCCGGACGGCAGCACTGTAGCCAAGCTTACCTCGGGGAAGCCCTCGTCACCAAGATTGAGCAACAGTAACCAGCCACTGACAAGGCCCTGGACAGTGGGGCCTGCCTGTCGACCAAGGAGCCGGCAGCCGGCGGGACCCACCAGCCGGCGGGCCCCAGCAGCCGGCGCAGAAGCCGGAGAGCGAAGACACAGACGGCTGGGCCCCACGCCCAGCCGGATTACCATTGTACCCCCGGGGGATAGGCCTATATAAACCCCCCGGGACACCCATGCAAGGGGATGGATCCCTGCTAGTTTTAGGCGCCACGTAGGGAGGAGAAGAGAGCAAGCAGAGCCCTTCTTCCTTCTCTCGCCAAACAGCTCAAGGAGCATCATATAGCTACTTGTTCATCTAGTGATCATGCGGAGACCCCACAGAGCAGCAGTAGGGGTGTTATCTCCACGGAGAGCCCCGAAGCTGGGTAAGATTCGCCGGCGTGCATGTCGTCGCCTCATCTCGGTTCCAGGCACCGGCGATGTTTTACTGGCTCCCACAATGATAAGCCACCCGTTGGCATATGTCGCACCTACCACCCAACATTTGGCGCCCACCGTGGGGCCAGGTGCACCGTCGTCCGGAGACCTGTTCTGGACGGGAACCCTCTTCCTCCCCCGCGAGCGTAGCCAACCCGGCATGCCCGATGGCGCTTGCCACGACGCGCTGCAAGGCGTCACCAACGCCTGCGCAGCGAGCAGCCTCGTTGATCTCCTCGACAAGACCCTCATCTCCGACGAGCTCGCCTCCGACGCGGGCACCGACCACCTCGTCAACCTCCTCGGCTGGCTCCATGTCTCCGGCGAACCTACTGTGGACTTAGAGTCGGTTGGCTCCACCGATCCGATGACTGTCGACTCCGACACGGCCTCATTCGACATCTTCCCCACCAACGTCACGATCTACAACGACCCGCTTCCCCGAGCCGATGGCTGCGACGCTGTCACCACCGAGGTGATGGTCATCGGCCACGACGGCGCTGCTGACGAGAGCGCCCACGACGCCCCGCACGCGGCGGTCCACGACTTGTCCATCCCCCTCCCGGCCGACGCCGACGCTGAAGCACTGGAGGCTCGCTGCCTCGCCCTCCTCGCGGAGGGCCGGAAGTTGGTTTCCATGAGACGCCTTGCTGAGGCCCACCGACGCGAGGCCGACCGCGCCACCTTTGGCACGCCGCCCCCAGGCGGGCCTAGCCGGGCCAGCGTTGTCAGACAGCGCGGCGCTGTCGTTGCCGACACGTTAGGAGTCGACCGCCCAGTCTACGCCACTCCACTCAAAAACCTGCGCGCCGCCCAGGCGGCCGTAGACGAGCTAGACGGACTGGGGGCCGAAGAACTCCCCCACATGACCCGACGCATCCAGCAGCTGATCGATGCAGCCGCGCAGCGGCACGAAGCCGACGCCCGCGCGGAAAGCCCTCCCCCGCGCCGAGATCACGGCGCGACGTCCCGGACGCCGACTGCGGGTAGAGACCGCGCGCGGCGCAAGAAAGAGCCGGCTGCCAGCCGAAGCCAAACCCGGATCTCCATCGAGCGAGACGCAGAAGGCCACCCTGGGCCATGGAGTGGCGGGGCAACCCGCCTCCGCCCCGGCCCCGTGGAGAGAGATATCCCACCCCGCCGCCTATTGCGCATCCAACTCTCAGCGGCCGGCTAGGTCGCCGCGAAGGAGTCGGCGAGAACGACGCCCACCATCGGATCGACCGCCTGGCGCGATCCCTGGCGCTGGAAGAAGAAGACGATGTCGGTCCGCCTTGCTTCGGCCCCCGCATCCGTGACGAGCCCTTCCCCAAAGGGTTCTCACTCCCAAGAGACACGCCCAAGTACAACGGCTCCGTGAAGCCGGAAGATTGGTTGATCGACTACTCCACGGCGGTTAGCATAGCCAACGGCAACCGGCGCGTTGCCATGAAGTACGTGCCCCTCATGCTGCAAGGCACGGCACGGACCTGGCTCAACAGCCTCAAACCACACAGCATCAACAGCTGGCTAGATTTCACAGAAGCTTTCATCCGCAACTTCACCAGCACCTACAAGCGGGCTCCCAAGCCCAGACAGCTCTCCTTGTGCGTACAAGGCCCCGCCGAGTCAACTCGCGACTACCTCACGCATTGGACCGAGCTCCACAACTCTTGCGAAGGGGTGCACGAGATGCAAGCCATAGAATACTTCACAGCCGGGTGCCGAGAAGGCACCCTCCTCAAGCACAAGCTTCTCTACGACGAGCCGACTACCCTCGACGAGCTGCTGGACATAGCGGACAAGTATGCCACCGCCGACTCCTCAATGAAGACCAAGCTCCGGGTAGACGCGTCCGGAAAAGTACTCAACCCGGCGCCCAAGACGCCGGCTGGGGATTCCGGCCGACGCCCACACTCGAACGACCACAAGCGCAAGGGCCCCGCGCCGCCTCCCGCCAGTCGGCAGGTGGCCACAGTCGAAGACGTGCCGCCCGACGGGCGGCCCGCGCCCAAGAAACCCAAGGGCGGCAGGCCGGCTTGGCAGCCGGCCTTCTCCTACGAGCAAACTCTCGACGCCCCATGCAAGTTCCACAGCGGCGCGAAGCCGTCCAACCACACAACCCGGAAGTGCCACTGGCTCACCTGAATCTCTAAAGGCGAAGGGCTCGCACCGCCTCCGCCTGCCGGTCCGCCGCCTCCAGCTCCGCAGCCGCCGGCCGCTCGGCCCGCAGACGGAGCCGTGCATGATGAGTTCCCCGACGAGCATGCCACCTATATCATCTTTACAAGCCAGCCCGAAGACCGGCGCAGCAAACGCCGAGAGCACCAAGAAGTCAACATGGTTGCTGCCAACCCCGCCGAGCACATGCACTGGTCAGAAAAACCTATCAGCTGGAGCTGGACCGACCACCCAGAGGTGATGCCGTCTCCCGGCTCTTATGCGTTGGTTTTGGATGCCACCCTTGCAACGGACAGACGCGCTGCCCGATTCTCCCGCGTGCTGATAGACGGCGGGAGCAGCATCAACATCCTGTACCGTGATACCATGGAGAAGCTGAATGTCAAGACGAAGCAACTCATGCCTACTCGGACTGTGTTCCACGGCATCATACCCGGCCTGTCCTGCGCCCCCATTGGCAAGATCAAGATTGATGTGCTTTTGGGGGACAAGGAGCATTTCCGCCAGGAAGCGATCTAGTTTGAAGTGGTGGACCTGGAGAGCCCTTACCATGCATTGCTTGGCCGACCTGCCTTGGCCAAATTCATGGCAGTTCCCCACTATGCATACCTCAAGATGAAGATACCAAGCACCAAAGGCGTCATCACCGTAGCCGGCGATTACAAGAAGTCCTCTGAGTGCGCAGCAGCCAGCAGCCGAGTCCCTTGTGATTGCCGAAGAAAAGAAGATGTTGGACCAAGTCGTGGCCATAGCCGGCAAGCAGTCGGCCTTGTCCCCCGATCCCAAGGAGCATGATGCTCAAGGATCTTTCCAGCCGGCCAAGGAGACGAAGAAGATACCTCTTGACCCTGAGCACCCAGAGAGGTTTACCGTCATCGGGGCAAACCTAAACAGCAAATAGGAAGGCGAGCTCGCCGATTTCCTCCATGAGAATCGGGACATCTTTGCATGGTCCCCCAAGGACATGCCGGGCGTTCCGAACGAATTCTCCGAGCACAAACTACACGTCCGAGAAGACGCAAAGCCAGTCAAACAACCCCTCCGCCGACTATCAGAGGAGAAACGCAGGATTGTGGGAGAGGAGATAGCCCGGCTTCTGGCAGCCGGCTTCATTATGGAAGTTTTCTTTCCAGAATGGCTCGCCAACCCGGTCCTCGTGCTAAAGAAGAACAACAAGTGGCACATGTGTATAGACTACACGAGCCTCAACAAGGCCTGCCCCAAAGATCCCTTTGCCCTGCCAAGGATTGACCAAGTGATAGACTCCACGGCCGGATGCGAGCTGTTGAGTTTCTTGGATGCTTACTCAGGGTATTACCAGATAAAGTTAGATCCGGCAGACCGCCTTCATCACGCCATTCGGAGCCTTCTGCTACCTGACTATGACATTCGGCTTGAGAAATGCCGGTGCCACTTTTCAGCGTTGCATGCAGAAGTGCCTCCTCAAGCAACTTGGCAGAAATGCCCACGTTTACGTAGACGACATTGTGGTGAAGACAGAGAAGCGCGGCACCTTGCTGGAAGACCTCAAGGAAACATTTGAGAACCTACGCCGGTTCCAAATCAAGCTTAACCCCGAGAAATGCGTGTTCGGAGTACCAGCCGGCCGGCTCCTAGGCTTCCTGGTCTCCGAACGCGGCAT
This sequence comes from Triticum urartu, assembly GCF_003073215.2. Classification (NCBI taxonomy): domain Eukaryota; kingdom Viridiplantae; phylum Streptophyta; class Magnoliopsida; order Poales; family Poaceae; genus Triticum; species Triticum urartu. The sequence continues at coordinate 404,163,237 of NC_053028.1, read as the reverse complement.
CGAATGCAACCTAGTAAAGATCAAGGCCATTGAGAGAATGGCGATTCCCACCAAGCTTCGAGACATCCAGAAGTTCACCGGGTGCTTGGCCTCCCTAAACCGCTTCATCAGCCGGCTCGGAGAGAAAGCTCTCCCCCTCTACCGCCTCATGAAGAAGACCACTCACTTCGAGTGGAATGACCAAGCCGATCAAGCTTTTCACGAGCTGAAGAAGATGCTGGCCACGCCGCCTGTCCTGGCGGCGCCGACTGAGAAAGAGCCCATGCTCCTCTACATTGCCGCAACCACCCGGGTGGTCAGCACCGTCATCGTAGTCCAACGCCCAGAAGAAGGCCGAACCCAGCCGGTCCAGAGGCCGGTGTACTATTTGAGTGAGGTGCTGTCTACCTCAAAGCAGAACTACCCGCACTACCAGAAGATGTGCTACGGCGTGTACTTCGCCGCCAAGAAGCTGAAGCCCTACTTCCAAGAGCATCCCATCATGGTTGTATGCACCGCCCCGCTGGCCGAGATCATAGGCAGCCGGGATGCATCCGGCTGGGTGGCAAAATGGGCCATCGAGCTGGCCCCTTACGCGATCTTCTACCAGCCTCGCACCGCCATCAAATCTCAAGCATTGGCCGACTTCCTCGTCGACTGGGCCGAGACCCAGTACCTGCCGCCGACTCCCGACTCCACTCATTGGCGCATGCACTTCGATGGGTCCAAGATGCGCACCGGCTTGGGAGCCGGCATCGTCCTCACCTCTCCCAAAGGCGACAAGCTCAGATACACGCTGCAAATCCACTTTGCCGCCTCCAACAATGTAGCCGAGTACGAGGCGCTCATACACGGGCTCCGGCTTGCCAAAGAGCTCGGCATTCGCCGGATCCTATGTTATGGCGACTCGGACTTAGTGGTCCAGCAGTCATCCGGTGACTAGGACGCCAAGGACGCAAATATGGCAAGCTACTGCTTCCTCGTTCAGCAGATCAGTGGGTATTTTGAAGGATGCAAGTTCCTCCACGTACCACGAGCCGACAACGAGCCAGCTGATGCTCTGGCTCAAATAGGCTCCACCCGGCAAGCAATACCAACCGGCGTCTCTCTACAACGCCTCCTCAAGCCATCTATCAAGCCGTCTCCAGAGTCCGATTCCATCTTCGTGCCGCGTGACCCCGACGCGGCCGGGTCCGTCTCGAAGAACCAAGCAGGTGGCCCGGGGACTTCGATAGTCGGCCAGGGGGTATCAGCAGGCGGCTCGGGGACTTCCATAGTTACGCCCGACCCGGGGACTGCCTCACCCGGCTCGGGGACTGCGGTAGTCGGCCCGGAGACTACACCAACACAACAAGCGGCGACCGACTCCAGCATTTCACCGCCCAGCCCGCCCGCCCCGGTCGCAGTAGCCGTTTTGGCAATAGAAGAAGTCGCAGCTCCGTCATGGGCTCAATCCATCCTCAACTTCCTAATAAACCAAGATCTGCCGGCTGATGAAGTAGAGGCAAGACAAGTCCAACACCGAGCCGGAGCATACACAATCGTCAACAGAGAGCTCGTCAAGCGCAGTGTCGCTGGAGTCCTCCAGTGATGCGTCGAGCAATGGAAGGGCATCGCAATCCTCAGAGACATCCACCAAGGAGAATGCGGCCACCATGCGGCCTCAAGATCACTTGTCGCCAAAGCCTTCCGCCATGGTTTCTTTTGGCCGACTGCTTTGAATGACGCCAAGGAGTTAGTTAAACATTGCAAAGGGTGCCAACTCTTCAGCTCCAAGCAACACATGCCGGCTTCAGCACTCAAGACCATTCCCCTCACTTGGCCCTTCGCCGTTTGGGGACTGGACATGGTGGGCCCATTCAAGACGGCGCGCGCGCGGCATGACACATTTGCTTGTCGCCGTGGACAAATTCACCAAATGGATTGAAGCAAAGCCGATCAAGAAGCTGAATGGGCCGACTGCCGTCACATTTATCGCAGATATAACAAATCGGTACGGCGTGCCACACAGCATCATCACCGACAATGGCACAAATTTCGCCAAGGGAGCCTTGGCACGTTTCTGCATGACGCAAGGCATCCGGTTGGATCTAGCATCCATCGCCCACCCGCAGTCAAACGGCCAGGTCGAGCGAGCCAACGGCCTCATCCTTTCCGGCATCAAGCCCCGACTGATCGTACCACTGGAGCGTTCAGCCGGCTGTTGGCTCGATGAGCTGCCGGCTGTCCTCTGGAGTCTGCGCACTACACCAAACAAGTCAACCGGCTTCACCCCTTTCTTCCTCGTGTATGGTGCTGAGGCGGTCATCCCAACTGACATCGAGTTTGACTCGCCTCGAGTAACCATGTACACGGAAGCGGAGGCCAAGGAAGCACGAGAAGACGGCGTCGACCTGCTGGAAGAAAGCCGGCTGTTAGCCCTCAGCCGGTCCGCCATCTATCAGCAGGGCCTGCGCCGCTACCACAGCCGGAAGGTCAAGCCAAGATCCTTCCAAGAGGGCGATCTTGTGCTCCGGCTAATCCAGCGCACAGCCAGCCAACACAAGCTCTCGGCCCCTTGGGAGGGCCCCTTCGTCATCAGCAGAGCCTTAAGCAACAACTCCTACTACCTGATCGACGCGCAGAAGCCGAAGGCACGAAAGAGAGACGACTCCGGCAAGGAGTCGGAACGACCATGGAACGCCAACCTCCTCCGAAGGTTTAACAACTGAAGTGCAGTATGTATCACGCTAACTTTTGTACTAAGTACGAGACAATAGGGCCCCCGAGGAGAGCTCGGTGACTGCCATCTTTTGTCTATAAATGAAAAGTATCATGCTTATGGCCTTGTCATTGCATTCACTTTTTTCCGTCCGGCACCGGGTTCGACTAGTCGGCCCGGGGACTGGCAGCCTGGAGTTATATTAGAAGTCCTACCCGCAGTCAGACAAGTAGTGTGCCGGCTCCCAAGCCTTCTCTTGCCAAAAGTCGCAGTTCGAAGAACCGGCTGTCCGGCTGGCAAGAGTTAAGGGCAGGAACGGGTGCCCACACGAAAAGCGGCTAGGGACTAACGGACTAATATAACAAAAGCCAGTTTTTTCCCACCGCCGACCGGCTACCAGAGTAGCCGGCCGGCCGGCTTCCATTCACTTCACTTCAATCCAAGAAAGCTCGAGTACTTGCCTCCCCAAAAGGGGAAGGCGGCAAAGGAAACAGCCTAAGGATAAAAAGCATACGTGAATGGAAACCAAACATGCACAAGTTAATATTTACATAAAAGACCTTCAAAAGGCCAGCATTCAACATAGTTTGGATACACCCCTAGTGGGTGGAACTGCGGAAGCTTAATAAAATTGTTCAGAAGGCAACAAGCAGGAAAAACAAGGACGGCGGATTAAGCCGGCGGAGCGACTGACGAGCCGGGCAGGTCGGTGGAGACGACAGTGCCGGCTGGAGGAGTGGCCGGCTAGCGAACCTCGGCATGATCACCGCCTCCCGCAGAAGGCACGCTTGCGCGTGCCTCGTTGCTGGAGGCACGGTCAGGCTGAGGTTGGCTGGCTGTTCCACCGGCCGGCTCGACGTCTTCGCTTTCCTCTCCTTCGTCATCTTCGCCTTCATCGCTGGAGGCGATCTCTTCTACCGAGTCTTCACCCGCCGCCGGGTCCAGCCCGAACCACTCCTCCGGCTGGGCAACGCCATCGCCATTGATCTCAGGAGCGAAGACGCTGATGTCAGTACACTCGGCGATTGTCGATGCGCGCTGAGCGATAGCCGGCCGCACCTCCGCTAGCTCTTTGTCGGCCTACAGCCGCCAGGTGCGCAGCTGGTCCAGGTTCAGCCCCGGATACCAAGCTCGGACGAACTCTAGCGCCCACCCAGCTCCAAGCCGGGCCGCCGACGCCTTCCAGGCCTCGAAGCGGCCAACCGCAACCTCTAGCCAGTCGGCAGTCCGACTCGGGGTGCGGGGAATCGTCTCGCTTGGCCAGAGGGCGGCCAACACCTGCGCTCCGGCGCGCTGGAGGCGGCGGAGCATACGATGAGCCGGCTGTAGCCGCGCTTGGACCACCAAGAGTTGCTCTTCGAGCGACCGACTCGCGTCCGGCGCGACTTCAGCCACCGCCTGCCGGCGCGCTTCGCGATGGGCCTCGATGGTTTGGGCGGCGAAGACGGAGTAGCCAGGAAAGTAGTCTGCACAGAGAATAAAAAGCATCTCAAGTCAAAACACAAGTCAGGCGGGAAGGGGCAGACAAGGAGCGAGGAAAGCGGCTTACCGTCGATCAAATCCTCAATATGGCTAAAGCCTTCATTCAGCGCTTGCCTGGTCTCAGCCCAGCCCGCCGCTTCAGTCTCGAACTCGGCCTTCAGGGCGGCTTCGTTATCCCGCGCCTTCTTCAGAGCCGCCTTGTGGCTCTCCTCCTGGTCAGCCAGCTTCTTGGCCAGGCGGTCACGCTCCAGGACCAAGGCGTCATACTCGGTTTCCTTGGCACGAAGGGCGGCCTGCGCCTCGCTGAGCTGCCCCCTTAAGTCGGCATTGGCTTCTGCGAGCACAAAAGACAAAAGAAAAACCAGTAAGGTGAAGTCGTCAGGAAAGATTCGACCCGACTGCTCAGCAGTCGGCCCGAATCTCGGGGACTACACCCAGTGGGTGCGCTGACGCGCCCCCACAGGAGATGAACGAAACCAAGTACGTACTCCGGCTGCTGATCAGGTCTTCGGTTCTCCAACCCAGCTCCTGAGCCTGGGAGTTGAAGGCGGCAGCGCGGAGGTTATGATACTCCTGGAAGATTAGACAGGAGGCGAGAATAAGGTAGTCGTCAAGGAAGATCCGACCCGACTGCTCAGCAGTCGGCCCGAATCTCGGGGACTACACCCAGTGGGTGCGCTGACGCGCCCCCACGGAAGAAATCAAGAGAACAAAACAACCAAAGATAGAAGACTCACCCGGATGACGGCCCGTGTCGCAAGGAACTCCTGGGTGTACTGCTGCAGCGAGGCGGCTTGGGCCTGAAGCCGGTTCCGAACCTCTTGGGCCGCCACATTCAGCTCGCCCGTCCCGCCGCTGGGAGTCCACTCGGACGTGCCGGTGCTGGCCGCCTCCAAGGCCTCCGTCGTCTGGCTGGCACCCACAGCTCGGTGTGGCTCCGGCGCAGCGGTGCCTCCCCCTGCGTGCCGGCGCATTGCCGGCTGCACCTCGAGGCCGGCTCCTGCTTCCGGCTCACCCCCGGCCGGCTGCTCTGGAGCCGCAGCCGACTGGCCGCCTTGGCCGGCTCCGGTTGGCGCTGCCGGCGGCGCTCCCTCCACAAAGATCACGGAGTCCTCCCTCCGCTCTATCACCGGCGGTTCTTGGTCGACCTCCTCCAGCGGAGGCACAGGAATGTTGGGGACCACGGCGCGGAGGGGAATGACTAGCAGCAGAGGCTGGTTGTGCGAAGCCTCCGCCTCCGTCTCCGCAGCTGCCGCCTCCGCCCAGGCCTTGGCTGCTGCATCGGCCTGCTCCTTCGTCGCCTAGGCGGCCCTTTGCTCCGCCGCCTCCCGCTCCTCCCGCACCTCTCGTGCGTTCCGCTCCGTGGCCTCCCTGAGGTCGGCGCGGGGATCCACGCGGCGGGAGCCTGAAGACCCTCCAGTCGGCCCGACTACGGAGCCGCCCGGACCCCGCTCAAGGGAAAGCGGCGCCCTGTCCGGCGAGCAAAGAAAGGTTTAGAAGAGTTTTCAATCGAAAAGAACAACAATAAATATGTATCCAAGCATTCGACGACTTACGCTGAGATCGCCTGCGGCTGCTTCACCGCCTTGCAGAAGTGGGCCGCCTTCGCGGCCGCCTCATCTCGCTTGGTCACCGCCGTGGAAGCCTTGGACTTCTTCGGCCGGCTGCCGAAGAGGATCGACACGGCCCGGCGCTTCTGGGCGCCGCCGCCAGCAGCCGGCGCGGCGGACGAGCTCGCGCCTTGATGATCAGGCGCCGGCTGGCGGCGCGGGGCGACTTCGACCTCGGCATCATCCGGCCAGTCCTCGAAGCCGGCCGTGAGCCCCGCGCCTCCGGCCTCATCGCTTTCCCCCACGATGGCGTCTTCCATGGCGGCCGCTCCCAAGTCCGGGTCGTTGGCGTCGTCCACCGTGCGGTCAGGGACGAGATGGCACTCTATCCCTGCGGCCCCGGTCGTTGGCAGAAGGAGAGGGTTCTGCTAGGGGCAAACCGACTGATCAGAGGCCGGCTATCATGAGGCCGGCTACCAAAGGAAGAAAAGAAGAAAGAACTTACGACGGGCGGAGGGTTGGCGCGAGAGTACGGCCCCTTGCCGTACCGCCAATCCTCGGCGAGCTTGCAGTTGGAGATATAGTTCACCATGTAGGAGACCTCCGCATGAGGCATCTCCCTGGTGCTCAGCCGGCTTGGGTCGAAGCGGCCGCTCATCTGACAAACCATGCGAGGCCGGCTTTGGAGGGGAAGAACCCGGCGCTCCACGAAGGCGGCCACCAAGTCGGCTCTGGTCAGGCCCTCCGACTGGATCATCACCAGAAGCCGGGAGACGGCTGCGTTCTCGGCCTGAGACAACGACCTGGCCCGGTAGCTCCATGAAGGTCACCTCCCAGCCGGCGGGTCGGCTTCATAAGCCGGCAGGTTGACATAGTCGCCTTGCTGTTCGACATTCTTCACGTAAAAGTATGACTTCTGCCAGAGCTTCACCAACTGGATCAGCGGGATGGGCGGGAACGGGTTGTTCTCGCTCGCCCGCCTCATGGCAATAAAGGCTCCGCAGGGGGCGGGCACGCCCGCGACGACGGTGCCGAGCTTGCTTCGGAAGAATTCCGCCCAGAGCTCGAGCATGGGGAGGACCCCAAGGAAGCCTTCGCACAGCGTGACGAAGGCCGACAGCAGCATCACCGTGTTGGGCATGAGGTGATGCGGCTGGAGGTTGTAGAATTCGAGGAAGGCTCAGAGGAACCCGCTCGCCGGAAGGCCGAAGCCGCGCAGGCAGTGTGAGCGGAAGATCACCCGCTCGCCCTCCTCCGGTGCCGGCGAAATCTCCTTCTCCGGCGCTAGACGAACCCGAACGAAGTCCTCGCTGGGCAGGCATCGCGTCTGGCGGAGGAACTCGACGTGGTCCTCATGGACGTTGGAGCCATCCCATGAGCTTGACAGCGCCATGGGGCAACGCGGCGAGAAGCAAGACGATGCGGCGGCGGAACAGCGCAGCAAAGAGTTGCTGCGGGGAAGAGAAGAAGAAGGAGGTCGAGAAGGGGCGGAGTGAGGGAGAGCGCGCGAGCCTCTGCTGCTCCCCCTCCTCCTACTACTTATAGACCGCATGGCGGAGCCGAGGAGGCGCGGCGTGGGGGAACGTGGGGATCAACTACGCCCACTCCCCCACGTCCCGCGATTATTGAGCCTTGATGGCAGAATAAAACCGCCACGGGAAGGCGAGCGGTCCATGCGGGCCACGGAAGATCCATGCTCGGACCGAGGCCTGCGAGTGGCGGGCCCGGGCCTGCGGCGGCGTCCCGTCGCGCGCGTGCGTTGGCAGGATTTCCTCGCCACGTGGCCCGCGTTCCCGCATATGAGAAACGGAGCTTTTTCGAAGACGGCCTCGAAGCTCGCTCAACTTCAGGGACTACTGTCGGAGTAAGTGACCACGGGTAGCCCAGCCGGCTCCCCCTAGCCTTTCTGAAAAAATTACGAGCCGATCCGGCTCTCAAGAATCCAAGACATGGGGCCGCCTTCCCCTGGCCGGCTGTCTCCCAGACCGGCTATTGGAAGGCGGCCCGACTTCAGCTGTCATGAAGAAAGCCGTGGGAGGGCCGGCTCCGAGGAGCCGGCTGCGAGAAGGCCGACTCCAAGGAGGCGGCTCCCGTAAAGCGGTCAAGACCGTACCCTCGAAGTCTGCATCCACATAACGGCGATGTGACGAGGCGTGGCTACAGTGAAGCCTGCCACCCCCGAATCCCGGAGCGCGCCTGGCACAGTGCGCCGTACGGGTGGCCATGACCCGTCCGGCGCAGCACTGTTGCCACGATGACCCTGATGTCATCCACAACGAGCTACCAGTACGGCCCACGGGCGGTGGGCCCCTTCGGGCAGAGAGACACCCGAAGGCGGCCTGGCCTCCCCCAGTCAGCCCAAGACGGAGCCGACTCTCTCCAGCCGGCTTGCCACCCCCTCGAAGGGGACGCCCCATTAAGGAGACAAGACGCGGTGAGGCTACAGTGGTCACCCGCCGGACGGCAGCATTGTAGCCACGCTTACCTCGGTGAAGCCCTCGTCACCAAGATTGAGCAACAGTAACCAGCCACCGACAAGGCCCTGGACAGTGGGGCCTGCCTGTCGACCAAGGAGCCGGCAGCCGGCGGGATCCACCAGCCGGCGGGCCCCAGCAGCCGGCGCAGAAGCCGGAGAGCGAAGACACAGACGGCTGGGCCCCATGCCCAGCCGGATTACCATTGTACCCCCGGGGGGTAGGCCTATATAAACCCCCCGGGACACCCATGCAAGGGGATGGATCCCTGCTAGTTTTAGGCGCCACGTAGGGAGGAGAAGAGAGCAAGCAGAGCCCTTCTTCCTTCTCTCGCCAAACAGCTCAAGGAGCATCGTGTAGCTACTTGTTCATCTAGTGATCATGCGAAGAACCCGCAGAGCAGCAGTAGGGGTGTTATCTCCACGGAGAGCCCCGAAGCTGGGTAAGATTCGCCAGCGTGCATGTCTTTGCCTCATCCCGTTTCCAGGCACCGGCGATGTTTTACTGGCTCCCACAATGATAAGCCACCCATTGGCATATGTCGCACCTACCACCCGACATTCCCTTTGCCCTTTTTCTTGAAACTGGTGGTCTTATTGACCATCAACACTTGATGCTCCTTCTTGATTTCTACCTCCGCGGCTTTTAGCATTGCGAAGAGCTCAGGAATAGTCTTATTCATCCCTTGCATATTATAGTTTATCACGAAGCTTTTGTAGCTTGGTGGCAGTGATTGAAGAACTCTGTCAATGACACTATCAACAGGAAGATTAACCCCCAGTTGAGTCAAGTGATTATGATACCCAGACATTTTGAGTATATGTTCACTGACAGAACTATTCTCCTCCATCTTGCAGCTATAGAACTTATTGGAGACTTCATATCTCTCAATCCGGGCATTTGCTTGAAATATTAACTTCAACTCCTGGAACATCTCATATGCTCCATGACGTTCAAAACATCGTTGAAGACCCGGTTCTAAGCCGTAAAGCATGGCACACTGAACTATCGAGTAGTCATCAGCTTTGCTCTGCCAGACATTCATAAAATCTGGTGTTGCTCCTGCAGCAGGCTTGGCACTTAGCGGTGCTTCCAGGACGTAATTCTTCTATGCAGCAATGAGGATAATCCTCACGTTATGGACCCAGTCCGTGTAATTGCTACCATCATCTTTCAACTTTGCTTTCTCAAGGAACGCATTAAAATTCAACGGAACAACAACACGAGCCATCTATCTACAATCAAACATAGACAAGAAAGATACTATCAGGTACTAAGTTCATGATAAATTTAAGTTCAATTAATCATATTACTTAAGAACTCCCACTTAGAAAGGTATCCCTCTAATCCTCTAAGTGTCCACGTGATCCAAATCAACTAAACCATGTCCGATCATCAGGTGAGATGGAGTAGTATCAATGGTGAACATCAATATGTTGATCATATCTACTATATGATTCACGCTCGACCTTTCGGTCTCCGTGTTCCGAGGCCATATCTGTTATATGCTAGGCTCGTCAAGTTAAACCTGAGTATTCCGTGTGTGCAACTGTTTTGCACCCGTTGTATTTGAACGTAGAGCCTATCACACCCGATCATCACGTGGTGTCTCAGCACGAAGAACTTTTGCAACGGTGCATACTCAGAGAGAACACTTATACTTTGATAATTTAGTGAGGGATCATCTTATAATGCTACCGTCAATCAAAGCAAGATAAGATGCATAAAAGATAAACATCACATGCAACCAATATAAGTGATATGATATGGCCATCATCATCGTGTGCTTGTGATCTCCATCTTCGAAGCACCATCATGATCACCATCGTCACCGGCGCGAGACCTTGATCACCATCGTAGCATCATTGTCGTCTCGCCAATCTTATGCTTCCACGACTATCGCTACCGCTTAGTGATAAAGTAAAGCATTACAACACAATTGCATTGCATACAATAAAGAGATAACCATATGGCTCCTGCCAGTTGCCGATAACTCGGTTACAAAACATGATCATCTCATACAATAAAATTTAGCATCATGTCTTGACCATATCACATCACAACATGCCCTGCAAAAACAAGTTAGATGTCCTCTACTTTGTTGTTGCAAGTTTTACGTGGCTGCTACGGGCTTAGCAAGAACCGTTCTTACCTACGCGTCAAAACCACAATGATAGTTTGTCAAGTTGGTGCTGTTTTAACCTTCGCAAGGACTGGGCGTAGCCACACTTGGTTCAACTAAAGTTGGAGAAACTGACACCCGCCAGCCACCTGTGTGCAAAGCACATCGGTAGAACCAGTCTCGCGTAAGCGTACGCGTAATGTCGGTCCAAGCCGCTTCATCCAACAATATCGGCGAACCAAAGTATGACATGCTGGTAAGCAGTATGACTTATATCACCCACAACTCACTTGTGTTCTACTCGTGCACAACATCAACGCATAAAATCTAGGCTCGGATGCCACTGTTGGGGAACGTAGTATTTCAAAAAAAATCCTACGCACACGCAAGATCATGGTGATGCATAGCAACGAGAGGGGAGAGTGTTGTCTACGTACCCTCGTAGACCAGAAGCGGAAGAGTTAGCACAACGCGGTTGATGTAGTCGTACGTCTTCACGGCCCGACCGATCAAGCACCAAAACTACGGCACCTCCGAGTTTTAGCACACGTTCAGCTCGATGACGATCCCCGGACTCCGATCCAGCAGAATGTCGGGGAAGAGTTCCGTCAGCACGACGGCGTGGTGACGATCTTGATGTTCTACCGTTGCAGGGCTTCGCCTAAGCACCGCTACAATATTATCGAGGATTATGGTGGAGGAGGGCACCGCACACGGCTAATAGATCTCAAGGATTAATTGTTGTGTCTAGAGGTGCCCTTTGCCCCCGTATATAAAGGAGCAAGGGGGAGGGGCGGCCGGCCAGGAGGAGGCGCGCCAGGGAGGAGTCCTACTCCTACTGGGAGTAGCACTCCCTCATTTCCTTGTCCAACTAGGAGAGGGGGAAGGAAGGGAGAGAGGAGAGAAAGGAAAGGGGGCGCCGCCCCTCCCTCCTTGTCCAATTCGGACTAGAGGGGGAGGGAGCGTGCAGCCTGCCCTGGCCGCCCCTCCTCTGCTCCACTTTGGGCCCATGAGGCCCATTAACCCCCGGGGGGGTTCCGGTAACCCCCGGTACTCCGTTTTATATCCAATAACTCCCGGAACCATTCCTGTGTCCGAATACAGTCGTCCAATATATCAATATTTATGTCTCGACTATTTCGAGACTCCTCGTTATGTCCGTGATCACATCCGGGACTCCGAACAACCTTCGGTACATCAAAATATATAAACTCATAATGAAACTGTCATCGTAATGTTAAGCGTGCGGACCCTACGGGTTCGAGAATAATGTAGACATGACCGAGACACATCTCCGGTCAATAACCAATAGCGGAACCTGGATGCTCATATTGGCTCCTACATATTCTACGAAGATCTTTTATCGCTCAGACCGCATAACAACATACGTTGTTCCCTTTGTCATCGGTATGTTACTTGCCCGAGATTTGATCGTCGATATCTCAATACCTAGTTCAATCTCGTTACCGGCAAGTCTCTTTACTCGTTCCGTAATACATCATCCCGCAACTAACTTATTAGTTGCAATGCTTGCAAGGCTTATGTGATGTGCATTACCCAGAGGGCCCAGAGATACCTCTCCGACAATCGGAGTGACAAATCCTAATCTCGAAATACGCCAACCCAACAAGTACCTTCGGAGACACCTGTAGAGCACCTTTATAATCACCCAGTTATGTTGTGACGTTTAGTAGCACACAAAGTGTTCCTCCGGTAAACGGGAGTTGCATAATCTCATAGTCATAGGAACATGTATAAGTCATGAAGAAAGCAACAGCAACAAACTAAACGATCAAGTGCTAAGCTAACGAAATGGGTCAAGTCAATCACATCATTCTCCTAATGATGTGATCCCGTTAATCAAATGACAACTCATGTCTATGGTTAGGAAACATAACCATCTTCGATCAACGAGCTAGTCAAGTAGAGGCATACTAGTGACACTATGTTTGTCTATGTATTCACACATGTATTATGTTTCCGGTTAATACAATTCTAGCATGAATAATAAACATTTATCATGATATAAGGAAATAAATAATAACTTTATTATTGCCTCTAGGGCATATTTCCTTCACTTCTTGTCAAGTAAGATAGTCTCATAGAAGTCTTGTTGTTCCTTTGTATGGAACCTATAGTCCATAGCAGTCCTTCTCCTGGTGGCATATGGATCAGACTCTCTCCATAGACTTAAACCTGAATCCTTCCCGATTTTCATGTTCTCTGCAACTAGGTGAGCATCATTGTGATTTGGAAATTTGGGCTTCAACTTTCTCAAAACAACAGAATCATCTTTTTCTTCAGCAGCTTGAGGCACTGGGGCCTTGTTCTTCTCCTCAGCAGGGATGTTCCTGGTGCTCCTCTTGTGTTTTGGCTTTAGAGCTGGAGCAGCAGTCTTAGGAGTAGTCTTAGGCTTAGATGGAGCAGCCCCTGCCCTTATAGCATCTCCCATAAGCTTTTGAGCTTTGGGTGCTGGTGTTGCATCCTCTTCCTCTTCTTTAGAATCTTTCATTATTGAAGATCTCCCAAGCACAATGGCAGTGGTCTTCTTGACCCTTTCCTTTCTTTTCTTTTCCGCCACAACTTGTTCTTTGGGTGTAGATCCCAAAGTCTCTTGAGTGGATGTTTTGGCTTTTGACATGGGAACTCTCTTGGCAGGAACCTTTTGCTTCATTCCTGGCTTAGTGGCAGTAGCTGTGCCATATTCCTTTTTCAGGACTTTCCTCTTTGAGGTGGCCTCTTCCTCAACAGCCACATAGTCCTCATCCTCAAAATCTGAGGTTTTCTTCTTTCTGGTCCTGGTGGCTGCCTTAGGCAAGTTGCTGGGTGTACTTCTGCTTCCTTCATCAAAGCTGCTAGAGGGACTAATGCCCTCACTCATGTTCACTTGCTCCTCAGACTTGTTCTGACTGTCACTCTGATCTGAGATGATGCAAACACTGACAGCAGACCCTGTGAATAGATTATAGATGAGGTAGATTTGATAAGCATCACAAAGTACAGAGGTTTTTGCAAAAGAATGAGTTAAAAACTTAGTTTTAGTTTTTCACAAAAGCATTTCGGATCTACCGATTTGCACACTCGGTGATACCGAAGCAGCTTTTGGAACCTAAACTAGTGAACTCGGTCAGACCGAGTCATAGTTCGGTGGCACCGAGACTGCTAGGGTTTCACAAAGTATTGAACTCGGTCACACCGATTTGCAATTCTCGGTCAGACCGAGAATCACATGTGCAATGGCCTTAGCCAAATCGGTAGAACCGATTTCAACAACTCGGTCGGTCCGAGATGGTTTCGGCGGAAACCTAACCCTAAATTTTCAATCCACGACTAAACTACGAAGTGATTTCGCTGGATAGAGTGATCTCAATCATGGCAAGATACATGGCTAAACAATGTGCTACAAATCGGAGGGGGAATAGCATAAGGATCAAGTCCATACCCTAGTGCGGCGATGGACTTGCTACGGCGGCAACGGCGGAGATGATTCCCGTTGAAGGCGGCGGAGACCAGCGGTGGGAGGCAGCTGGCGATGAGGAGGATGATCCGGAGACCCAGGAAGGCAGAGCAGGCTGAGCGTGGGCGAAGAGGTTCAGAAATTTTTCCAAATTTTGGGCCGCGGATATATATAGCCTGACTGTGTCGGTGTGACCGAGTGGAACAACTCGATGGCACCGAGATTCATAACTGCAAGCAGTTACTGAAACTCGGTGTGACCGAAAAGTTCAAATCGGTTGCACCGAGATTGAAAACCTAGATCGACTTAGTGATCTCAGTATGACCAAAATGGATGAATCGGTTAGACCGAAACGCACAAAGAAGTTTTGGATTTTTAAGTCTATGACGAATCGGGGACTCCGAGTGCTCCTCACACAGAGTGGTTCGAATCTGACTTGATCAAACTTTGTGGTGTAGCATGAATAGAGTTTGAGACGAGAAAAGCATAGATAGCTAGAGAAGGTTCTTAGGCATTCTTGTCCATCCACTTGGCAAAAGAAAAAGGAACCAAACAATCAGAACAACAAGTGGATGTCCTCGAATGAGTAAATTATGCAACCAACATGCTCACACAATAAAATGACAAATGAAATATGTGGCAAAACATGCACAACCAATTCTAGCATCTATCAGGCAATTGGCGATGACTAGGTCATCTATATATGAGTATATTGACTTAGGAGTCAAATGAGAACATTTGATCATAGGTCATACTCATCGTTTAAGCACAAATGGGGTTACCATTTTTACATAAAGCGTTGTTGTGTTCACACCATTAGAGTTGCTTTAGCTCAATTTTAGAGTAAAGCTCCCCCTAGATGTGAGATCCCCCCTAAGAGGGATGAACTAACCTTGGGTTTTGTCGATGATGACTTCATGTAGGTGTTGAAGATGTGGATGCTCAATGTTGATGTAGATCATTTGGAGCAATCCTTTGGAGTGAGTTGCACTTTCAATACCTACACGGGTTAGTCCCACAAGGAACAAACAGGATATCCATAGACATAGAGTGATGCACGCACAAGATGATGTCTATGAAAACATTAGGTTACCTTGTCCCTTGTCTTACCAACAAGAGGGTTTGTGACTCCTTGAACTAGTGCAAGATGTGGAAGTTGATTCCAGTTGTTCTTGCCAAAATGATAAGAGTGAAGTATGTTGGCGGAGTCACCCTCAAGAACTCTCTAGTTCTTCTTATTCGGGATCCACATCATCTTGATGGGAATCCTTGGAGTTGTAGTCGTACTTGATGAAGTAGAACTTGATGTAGTCTTGGTAACCCACTTGACCAAGGCCTTGGGTGCTTCTTCAAATGCATCAATTTCCTCTTGAAGCTTATCCTTGCCTTTTTGCTTGTGGTCTTGTGGTGGAAGATCATCTTGAGCTTGTGTCCCTTTGAAGGAAGTAGGATCATACTTCTCTTGTTGAGGAACAAACTTCATCTTGGGGTATTGATCTTCTTCCCACTCAACTCCATTGGCATTAAACTTTCGTTCAAAACCAACACCTTGGTTCTTCCGGTGCCTTCCTTCCTTGCGTACAATTTCCTCGAATTGCTTACTCCCGGCAAGGCTCTTGTAAACACCTTTCTCTATAATTCCCTTTAATAAGCTATTTTCTTGCTCAAGTGTAACTTGGCTAAGAGAATCATTAGTGGAATCAAGAGAACTACTAGAAGAAACAACTTAGATTTAGCATGATTATTGTTACTACTAGAGGAAGAACCTTTCTTGTTCTTGCTACTAGACTTGACTTGAGGCATGTAAGTGGATAAGAGTAAACGCTTGGCAATGTAAGAAGAACTTTTCTTGCGAAGATCAGCATTGATTGCCTTTAAGAACTCATGCTCTTGCTCAAGGTTGAGCTTTTCAAAACATAAATTCTCACGAGTCCTTAAAAGTTCTCGATGATCTCCTAAGATAGTTTCATGAGCTAACTTAAGAGTGTTTAGTTCTTTAGTTAGAAACTCAATCTTCTCCTCATCATTATCATTCTTTTATCTTGATTAGCATGATTAATTGACGTTTCATCATAGTATTCATCACTAGAGTTATCAACAAGTAAATCATCATCACCTAACAAGTCATCTTCATCACTATTGAAATCAACATACTCGGGGTGTGATACCTTTGGGCCTTTAGCCATGAAGCATCTTCCAAGTCCTTCATTTGGTGAATCAAATATGCTGTAGGAGTTGGTTGACACAAGTGCTAGACCGGCAACACCTTCATCTTGAGTATATTCGGAGTCGGAGTGATAGCTTCTCTCGGAGTGATTGTCGGAATCGGAGTCGGATACCCATTCACCAACATGAGCTTGATGTATTCGTTTTGTGTAGTTCCTTGATGACTTGTCCTTCCTATCCGAATCTTTGCTTCTCTGGGATGTTCTTCGTTCATAACGATCATCTCTACTCCTTCTCTCTCTTGATGGTGATTCTTCTCTTCTACTTCTTTCTTTTTGGAGAATCTTCTATTCTTTTGTAGGGTGCCGTACACTCATTGAAATAGTGTCCGGGTCTTCCACAATTGTAGCAATTTTGCTCTCGACTAGAAGATCTCTTGTCATTGTAAGACCTTGACTTGGAACTTCTCTCTTTGCTTCTACTATTGTAGAACTTGTTGAAGTACTTCACCATTAGGCTCAATTCTTCATTGAAGGTTTGTTTCTCACTTGATGACGTGGGAGCTTCACATGAGGCTTTGTAAACACCACTTGACTTGTTATGGAGCTCCTCCTTATCCTTGAGTGACATCTCATGAGCAACAATTCTTCCAATGACTTCCGTTGGCTTGAGATCTTTGTAATTGGGCATCATTTGAATCAACGTACATACGGTATCATATTTTCCGTCCAAATCTCTTAGGATATTCTTGATGATGAATTTGTCGGTCATCTCTTCACTTTCTAAGCCGGCAATCTCATTTGTGATAAGAGCAAGCCTAGAGTACATTTCAGCGACACCTTCACCATCCTTCATTTTGAACTTGTCAAGCTGACTTTGAAGCACATCCAACTTGGATTCCTTGACGGAGTTGGTACCTTCATGCATATCAATCAAAGTGTCCCAAATTTCCTTTGCATTCTCAAGACGGTTGATTTTGTTGAATTCTTCGGGGCACAATCCGTTGAAGAGGATATCACAAGATTGAGCATTGTATTGCAGCATCTTCAACTCTTCCGTGGTGGCTTCACGGTTTGGTTCTCTCCCATCAAAGAATTCACCTTGCAAGCCAATACACACAATAGCCCATACGGCGGGGTTATGTCCAAGAATATGCATTTTCATCTTATACTTCCAACTAGCAAAATTAGTACCACCAAAGTAAGGACCTCTATGGTGGTAATTTCCCTCGCTAGACGCCATACTCTCCTAGGTTGTGAAACCAAGGCTATGACTTCCAAAAGCTATGAAAATCAAAGCAAATGGAGACCAAAGCTCTGATACCACTTGTAGGATCGAAAGTATGTCTAGAGGGGGGGGGTGATTAGACTACTTGACCAAATAAAAACTTATCCTTTTCTCAGTTTTAGTTCTTGGCAGATTTTAGCAACTTTGGACAAGTCAAGCAATTTAACACAATTCAAGCAAGCATGCAAAGAGTATATGAGCAGCGGAAAGTAAAGCATGCAACTTGCAAGAATGTAAAGGGAAGGGTTTGGAGGATTCAAACGCAATAGGAGACACAGATGTTTTTGTCGTGGTTCCGATAGGTGGTGCTATCGTACATCCACGTTGATGGAGACTTCAACCCATGAAGGGTAACGGTTGCGCGAGTCCACGGAGGGCTCCACCCATGAAGGGTCCACGAAGAAGCAACCTTGTCTATCCCACCATGGCCGTCGCCCACGAAGGACTTGCCTCACTAGCGGTAGATCTTCACGAAGTAGGCGATCTCCTTGCCCTTACAAACTCCTTGGTTCAACTCCACAATCTTGTCGGAGGCTCCCAAGTGACACCTAGCCAATCTAGGAGACACCACTCTCCAAGAAGTAACAATGGTGTGTTGATGATGAACTCCTTGCTCTTGTGCTTCAAATGATAGTCTC
This sequence comes from Triticum urartu, assembly GCF_003073215.2. Lineage (NCBI taxonomy): Eukaryota > Viridiplantae > Streptophyta > Magnoliopsida > Poales > Poaceae > Triticum > Triticum urartu. The sequence goes on along the minus strand of NC_053028.1, from coordinate 404,145,381 downwards.
CCCAACACTCAACTCTCTCTCACAGGATATGGATTTGGTGGAAAGAAGATTTGAGTGGAAAGCAACTTGGGGAAGGCTAGAGATCAAGATTCATATGGTAAGAATGGAATATCTTGGCCTCAACACAAGTGTAGGTGGTTCTCTCTCAAAAAAGTAAGTTGGAAGTGTAGGTTTGTTCTGATGGCTCTCTCCGCGAATGAAGAGGTGGTGGAGGGGTATATATAGCCTCCACACAAAATCTAACCGTTACACAACTTGCCAATCTCGGTGGGACCGAATAGTTAAACTCGGTCGGACCGATTCAGCAAAGCTAGTGACGACATGCAACTCGGCAGGACCGATATGATTAGGGTTAGGGCATAACGTAATCTCGGTGAGACCGATTTCACAAACTCGGTGAGACCGATTTTGGTAATAAGCTAACCAGAGAGTTGGTCAGGTAAACTCGGTGGGACCGATCGCTCATTTCGGTGAGACCGAAACGTTACGAAGGGGAAACAGAGAGTTTACATTGCAATCTCGGTGGGACCGATTGCTCATCTCGGTAAGACCGAAATGTTACGAAGGGAAACAGAGAGATTACAATCCCATCTTGGTGAGACCGAGATCCCTATCGGTGAGACCGATTTGCCTAGGGTTTGTGGCAGTGGCTATGACATTTGAAACTCGGTGGCGACGGATAGAAAGAATTGGTGGGGCCGAGTTTGACTTTTGGTTTAGGTCATATGTGGATGTGAGAAAGTAGTTGAGGGTTTTGGAGCATATTACTAAGCATTTTGAGCAAGAGCCTCATTAAGCAACACCTTATCCCTCCTTGATAGTATTGGCCTTTCCTATAGATTCAATGTGATCTTAGATCACTAAAATAGAAAATGTAGAGTCTTGAGCTTTGAGCTTGAGCCAATCCTTTGTCCTTAGCATTTTGAGGGGTCCACTTTTCTCATCCATGCCATGCCAATCATTGAGCTTTCCTGAGATATTAATCTTGAAATAGCATTAGCTCAATGAGCTATATGTTGTTAGGAATTACCAAAACCACCTAGGGATAGTTGCACTTTCAAATACCTAGTTCAATCTCGTTACCGGCAAGTCTCTTTACTCGTTCCGTAATACATCATCCCGCAACTAACTCATTAGTTGCAATGCTTGCAAGGCTTAAGTGATGTGCATTACCGAGTGGGCCTAGAGATACCTCTCCGACAATCGGAGTGACAAATCCTAATCTCGAAATATGCTAACCCAACAAATACCTTCAAAGACACCTGTAGAGCACATTTATAATCACCCAGTTACGTTGTGACATTTGATAGCACACAAAGTGTTCCTCCTGTAAATGGGAGTTGCATAATCTCATAGTCACAGGAACATGTATAAGTCATGAAGAAAGCTATAGCAACATACTAAACGATCGAGTGCTAAGCTAACGGAATGGGTCAAGTCAATCACATCATTCTCCTAATGATGTGATCCCGTTAATCAAATGACAACTCATGTCTATGGCTAGGAAACATAACCATTTTTGATCAACGAGCTAGTCAAGTAGAGGCATACTAGTGACACTCTGTTTGTCTATGTATTCACACAAGTATTATGTTTCCAGTTAATACAATTATAGCATGAATAATAAACATTTACCATGATATAAAGAAATAAATAATAACTTTCTAATTGCCTCTAGGGCATATTTCCTTCACCTGAGCCGTTGGATGCTCGTTCATCCAGGTCGTCTCCTTCCTTCTCATCTCTGTCCGCGTTTCAGATCCGAAGAAACACCGCAGGCCATGGCGGCCGCCCCGTCATCGCCGCGTCGTGCAACACAGCGCCCGGCTACCCTCCCCCGTTTGTCGCCGTCGACAGCCGCCGCCGTGCTCTCTGCTGCCGCTCGCCGTCGACAGATGCCCATGTTTCATTGATAAAATGCAGCTCGCCTGCCGACTGGTTCCAGCCCGTGCCACCGTGGTTGCAACATCCCTGAGCCACCACCACCGCCTCCGCTCATCGCCGTTGTTCGGTTCGCACCACCGTGTCCTCAACAAAAAAAGCAAAAACACAAAACTCCATTAGTTTGTCAGTAGTAGCAAAATCACATGCTGGTTGCAGCAAAAAAAACCGAATCCAACAAAATGACCCAAAGTTGCGCTGGTTGCTGCAAATTTCTATGTATCCTTCCAGCAAAAATTCTTACGGGTTCCAGCAATTTTTTTGCCGGTTCCAACAAAACACATCTCAACACCGTCCCATTGCATCACCAATCGATAGCGGATGCAACTTTTTCTCCGCCCGGTTCCAGCAAAAAATCGTATGGTAGTAGCACCATACCTCATCGTCTTTACCCCGGCAGCTGCTTGGTTGCAGCAAAAAAAGAAGATGGTTCCAACATCTCCAGGATCTGGTTCCAGCAAAAAAACTCCCTGGTAGTAGCACTGTACCTCGTCGTCTTCACCACCGGTGGCTGCTGATTCCAGCAAAAATGGATGATGGTTCCAGCTCCAGGGAACACTACTTCCAGCATATCGTGTGGCCGGTTGCAGCTTTCCAGTCAGTGGGTTCCAGCACCTCTTGTATATTCGCCTTGCCGGTTTTCGTTCATCGCTGGAACGGTTCCAGCATCGCCACCATCAGCTGGGATGCAGCTCTCACGACAGGAAAACGAAAGCCAGCCATGGCTACTAGCGCGTCCGGCTGCGACGGCCATGGAGAAGAGCGCTCGAAGCCAACCATGGCGTTCACTTCGCAGTTGCCGCAAGGTTGCTTGGAGCGGTCAGGGCGCGTCGACGACGATCTTTTTGGTGCCCCTCCCGGTCGTATTTTGCTGCAGGGAAGAAGAAAGGGGATGAGCAGTGGAGGAGATGAAAGGCAGAGAAGAAACACGGCACGACGAGGGAAATGGCTGAAGGTAGGGGATGGAATGCAAAAGGATAAGATAAGAAAGGGGCGGTCCGCGCGGGTCCACCAGAATACATGCGTCTCGCGCAGGGTGGCTTCTCATGGATGCACGACGCCGGCGTGACGCGCGTCCGACGAAAGATTCGTACGGTGCACCATTCTTAAACGTTTCCCTTTGGATAAAGGGGTGCTAACAACGTTGGCTTCCGAACATGGTTCAATTGGGTATTTTTCATCTAAAAGCGGTTTGGATTAATAATCATGAAAAACAAACACAGAGCCGTCGGCTCACTTGGCAAAGCGTCCTCCACCGTTGGATCTAGGTCACCCGGACCACCTACAGCCCTATAAAAGCTCTTCTTTCTCCCCAGCCCTCACTTCCCTTCGGCGCCGCCTCGTTACAGACAGCGGGAGCGAAAGAGCAAGCGGCGAGAGAACTCCGGGAGAGGGCGGCGAGATGGTGCAGAGGCTGACATACCGAAAGCGCCACAGCTACGCCACCAAGTCGAATCAGACTCGCGTCGTCAAGACCCCAGGTTAGGGAGATCAGCGGCGCCTGCTTTTGCTCGCTCCTGTGTTTTAGTCTTGAAACTGTCTGGATAGTATTGCTGCTGCTCGTGTATGTGTTGGATTTAGGCTTGAATTTTACATGTGTCCTTACCGCTCCCTTGACAGTTCATCTTGGGTAAAAAAATTTGGGGTCTTCTTCCAGGATCTCAACTCAAGAGTTTTCTTGATGTGTTACTGATTATTAGGTGGGAAGCTTGTCTACCAGTACACCAAGAAGCGGGCGAGTGGGCCAAAATGCCCGGTTACCGGCAAGAAGATCCAAGGAGTATGTGTTCCATTCTCCATTTTTTAACCTGTAATTTCATTAGATTTCATGCGTTGTATGCACCATGCGCTCAGATACAACCTGCATTTCAGCGAAGTGGTTGCTGATATAAATACATACAGTTAAAATCCAAACAAAAAACCCTACATTTGAGTCTTGCCCCATGGAATGTGCCAATGTTTTCCTTCAGATTTTTTCGTTTGATGTTGATGTGTGAAGTGGGGATTACTATTGTTGAAGCAGTGCTAATTCTTGCTGAATCATGTTCTATACCTTTGGGTATGCTCAATTTGTCAGCTCTGACCATACTGCGGGTGAATTTACCGTTCATAGACTGATTTATTAAATTAAACTGTCTATGTTAGCTAATTTTGAATTATGAGTTTGGTACGTCCTTGTACTTTGCATGCTGTGTCAATTGTGTGCTGTTTTTTGTTGGTAAATCGCATTGCTATTTCTTCCCATACTGTATCCTTTGATTCGTCTCTCTTAATTGTGTTCTTGTCTGGAAACCAATTCTTCTCGTGATATGAACATGGTTTTTGACTGTTTGTTCTCTCTTCCAATGCTTCAGTGTATAACTCTGTAATTTATGCTTAGTGGGTTATTATGCATTTGTATTTTGAATCTAGCATGAACTTTATACTGTCAGTTCAGCTTCATTTTTGTTGCTGAGAGCATTTTCTGACATATTAGTAGGGGTATGATTACAGTAAAACATGACAAGCATATGTCCTAATTTTATGTGAATTAGGCCTAATCTTCTCTATGAGGTCCTTGCAATATCATATTATCATTTGCTTAGGTTTGTTGTAGAAGCCTCATTGTGATATCTGTCTGGTGGCTCCTTTTGTTTTTTGCATTTGCACTCACCACAAAGTTGTACTACTCAGATGGTGTATTCTTGCATAGTTCAAATGATAATATTTTTTGATTACTATGATGTTAGTCCAAAAATCTTCTCTTTTAACTAGCAATCTTCTGACTTTTACTTCATATTTCTGTACTTTTATGTGGAAGGGTCCCTTTACTTTTCGAAGGACTACATTCTTTGTGATTTGCTTATTGAGGGGTGTCCACCATATGTGCATTATGTTCATACTTTGTGGAGATAGTCATTAGTACCATTTGTCTACTCTTATGTGCTGGGCGCTTATGCTTGGAGTGGTTGTAAAATTTGTGTGGCCACCGGTGCTTAGCTATTTTACACCCGTTCCAAACAACCCCTAATAGGTATCATTGAGCCATTTACAAGTGAAATCATGTATGCTTGTAATCGTGAACTGCTGCTGGACCACTTCTACCTACAGTAGGTATATGCTATATATGCTGCTAGATAGTGGTGGGTAAATACCGCAGATAGAATAGCAAGTTCCCGCTGAATCATAAGTTTATGCCTCGCCTTGTTGGTACATTATACTGCCTTAGTAACCACCATGGCATTTTCTCATTCTCATGGAAGTTTGACATGCTAAACTGCAGATCCCACACCTGAGGCCTACTGAGTACAAGAGGTCCAGATTGTCGAGGAACAGGAGGACTGTGAACCGTCCTTATGGTGGTGTTCTGTCTGGTCCTGCAGTCAGGGAGAGGTAACCATCATTCAATCAAAACAAGTGATACTTGATATATTTACTGGTGAGCTAAGCTGATTTTTTTCGTGCTGTGCAGGATCATTAGGGCGTTTTTGGTGGAGGAGCAGAAGATTGTGAAGAAGGTGCTTAAGATCCAGAAGACCAAGGAGAAGACCACCAAGAGCTAAACAACTGGGCGAGATAGGCGTCGCGGTGATGTTTTGTGTTTCTCCGAATTTGTTTTAAGCAATCAAGAATTTTCTCTCTTGGGATTTGCAGAATCCTGGTTCTAGTATGTGAGGTTTGATGTGCTTCTCTAGATTTTGCGCCTGGTTCTCTATGGATGCTTAGCCTTTGATGCAAGAGCTTTTGGGCTCCAATTCGGCTTAGATGCTCTTGAGCTGCTTAGCTCAGTTAACGCTGCCAGGCTTTATTTGTCACACCAGTTTGCTGTGCCCTATTCTGCTTTCATGCATTTTGGACGCTTAAGTCCCAAAGGCCCCGCTCCGCCCTGATCTTCTCCGCTGCCCAAACTACCGGCTAGCAGCAGGTTCTTCCTACTTCGTTCTTTGCAAGAACAAGAACGGGGAGCAAGATTACAGTGCCAAGGCAAAATCTGACGTAAATTAACCAACCGCTTGTGCTACCGTCTAGGGAATCAAACACATCCTTATAATAACTGCCACAAACAACAATGGCAACTCGGGTAAGAATTTGTAAATCTAGTTAAAAATGAGTATAGTAGGACTGGAGTTAACCTACTTATAATGCAACTGCTAGAAGAACTAGGACTAAAGCCACCATTCACAACACACGACAACATACAAAGTTGCACTCTCCATGAAGATAGACACAGTAACAAATAAAGTGGGGTTTGCTATGGTAAATTACCATCACCTCTGTTGTTATTTACACTGGTTACACTAGACCATAAAGGTGTAAACGCTCTTATATTTTTTTTTACAAAGGGAGTACATGGCTCCACTACCATCGCGAACACAAGGACTGGGCAAGTGATGTACCCCAACGCTCACACTCCTCCGTCGCACCCGGCTCCACAAACCATTCGCAAGCAAGCCAACTTGCGCACGCTTGCTTCAAAGACTATGGTAAAGGTGCTTCAACAACGACGTCTCCAATAAATATCTGCCAAATTTTGAGTTATTTGTACTACTTGGAACCATCACAAGTTGTTACTATCTTCATCCAGAATATCTATATGTTCAGAATTCCATGCAACATTATGTAGAGTGCTGATACAACAGTAAGTCACAAATTGCGTAGTAAGATTCCTAAATTTGACGGAAAAGCAACGGGGCTTCCTTGATGGGAAGGGTAGGTTTCTCACGTGTCAATAATCGATGCAAATTGGTAGAACCGTTATTGATCTCCCAAATCAGACAATCTTCAAAAAAATTGCGTATTTCATGTCTAAAGGGTTGAGTTCTCACCCTTTTCACCATATGGATTCCAGGGATGCAAATGTAGCTATACCGAATAATGATCGAGTCATGTTGATCGGAGAGAGTTAGAACGTATATATGTAAGGGAGCTTACCCAAGCTCCCTATACAAGTGGCACACAAGGCATGATGTCGGTTGGTATCCCATAAAAGAGGAGCATGTACATATAGTGACCAGGTAAAATACAACACATATACATGTTTAACACCCCCCCGCCCCTCAGCCTAAACACCGCTCAGAAGGATGTTCAGGCTACGACGAAGACTGATGAATACCATGGTAGGCAATCCCTTGGTGAAAACATCAACAAACTGGGAGCTCGATGGTACATGTTGAACCTTTGCCTCGCCAAGAGCAACACGATCACGGACAAAGTGAAGATCGATTTCCACATATTTGGCACGCTGATGTTGCATCGGATTATACGGGAGATATGTCGCACTGGTGTTGTCACAATATACCAATGTGGCGCGTGTTGGAGGGTGATGTATTCCATGCAGTAATTTCCACAACCAACATGATTCAGCAATACAATGTGTGACAACACTGTACTCCACTTCTGCACTCGACCGAGAAACGGTGGGCTGTCATTTCGAGGATCAGGAGATCAAGTTGGATCCAAGAAAGGCACAAAAGCCCGAGGTGGATCGACGTGTGTCCGGGTACCCTGCCGAATGAGCAATGAAATCGGTTACAAGCTCATGTGAGGTGGACCGAAATAGTTGAAGCCCAAAGTGAGATGTTCTGCGATTGTAGCGTAGAATACGCTTTATGAGTTCCATGTGTGCATCACGGGTGTTAGGGCATGTCTCTCTCTAAGTAGTTTTGGTGATTGATAACAATACATTTGTGGACTAATCATGTGCATTGAGCATTTCAGATATTCATTCATTGGCACGAGACGATTCCTTCCCCTCGGAGCTCAAAGTGAAGACGGTGTAGTCTCTTTCATTTCGGTTTTGGTGGACTTGAGTCGTAGGAGACACCGTACTATCAAGAGGGGGTCCGTATCGGAAAGGCTAGGGTGGAATCAACACGTACACATCTATCTCGCACCCCCAGCTCCTTTCCTCTTCCTTGGAGTATACCGATATCGCGGAAGTGGCACATGGGAGGAGCCAGCGGCAGTACCGTCGGTCCGGAGCGGTAGTACCGCTTACAGCCACAAGCGATAGTGCCACTGTTTCGCAGCGGCAGTACCGCTCGTGGCCCTCAACGGCAGTGCGGCTCCAATATCGCTCTGGTACCGCCTCGATTCGAGGATGTTGCTTCTCGTGTCGGGTTGGGCGGTGTAGGATCGAAAGTATGTCTAGAGAAGGGGGGGGGGTGATTAGACTACTTGACCAAATAAAAACCTAGCCGTTTCCTAATTTTAAGTCTCGGCAGATTTTAGCAACTTAGCACAAGTCAAGCAATCAACCTACACATGCAAGTATAAGAATATAGAAGCGGAGTGTAAATCATTGCATATGAAGGTAAAAGGGGAGGAGTTTAGAGGGAGAAAACACAATGTGGACACAGAGATTTTTGGCGTGGTTCCGATAGGTGGTGCTATCGTACATCCACGTTGATGAAGACTTCAACCCACGAAGGGTAACAGTTGCGCGAGTCCACGGAGGGCTCCACCCATGAAGGGTCCACGAAGAAGCAACATTGTCTATCCCACCATGGCCATCGCCCACAAAGGACTTGCCTCATTTGGGTAGATCTTCATGAAATAGGCGATCTCCTTGCCCTTACAAACTCCTTGGTTCAACTCCACAATCTTGACGAAGGCTCCCAAGTGACACCTAACCAATCTAGGAGACACCACTCTCCAAAAGGTAATAGATGGTGTGTTGATGATGAACTCCTTGTTCTTGTGCTTCAAATGATAGTCTCCCCAACACTCAACTCTCTCTCTCTCTCACAAATTTGGATTTGGTGGAAAGATGATTTGAGTGGAAAGCAACTTGGGGAAGGCTAGAGATCAAGATTCTTGTGGTTGGAATGGAATATCTTGGTCTCAACACATGAGTAGGTGGTTCTCCCTCAAAAATGTATGGTAGAAGTGTAGGCACGTTCTGGTGGCTCTCTCCACGAATGGAGGATGGGTGGAGAGGTATATATAGCCTCCATACAAAATCTAACCGTTACGCACAATTAGCCAAACTCGGTGAGACCGAATACACAAACTCGGTCAGACGGATTCAGTTCAAAATATGAACGTTAGGCTTTTCAGTGAGACCGATATGATCAACTCGGTGGGACCGATTTAATTAGGGTTAGGGCATATTGTAATCTCGGTGAGACCGATCACATCAACTCGGTGAGATCGATTTCTGTAATAGGCAAACAGAGAATTGGTCAGGCAAACTCGGTGGGACTGTTCGCTCATTTTGGTGAGACCAAAACGTTATGAAAAGGAAACAGAGAGTTTGCATTGCGAACTCAGTGGGACGGATCGCTCATCTCGGTTAGACCGAAATATTATGAAGGGAAATAGAGAGTTTGCAATCCCATCTTGGTGAGACCGAGATCCCTATCGGTGAGACCGAACTGATTAGGGTTTCTGGCTATGGCTATGTCAAATGAACTCGGTGGCGCCGGATAGATCAAATCGGTGGGGCCGAGTTTGACTTTTGGTTTGGGACATATGTGGATATGAGTAAGTGGTTGAGGGCTTTTGGAGCATATGACTAAGCATTTTGAGCAAGCAAGCCATTAAGCAACACCTCATCCCCTTTTAATAGTATTGACTTTTCCTATGGACTCAATGTGATCTTGGATCACTAAAATGAAAATGTAGAGTCCTGAGCTTTTGCCAATATGTGTCCTTAGCATTTTGAAGGGTCCACATTCCTAGTCCATGCCATGCCAATCATTGAACTTTCTGAAATGATCATCTTGAAAGAGCATTAGTTCAATGAGCTATATGTTGTTAGGAATTACAAAACCACCCAGGGATAGTTGCACTTTCAATATCCCCCTTTTTGGTAATTGATGACAACATATAGATCAAAGCTTCGACAAATAATAATAAGATTGAAAAACATCATCGCTTTGAGAAGTATGTGATAAGTAAGAGCTCCCCCTAAATTTGTGCATTATTTAAAATTTGCTTTTAAATGCAAATGCACAATCGATTAGGATCATGGGTTACTCTTCCATGTCTCATACATCTTGGTGGAGCTCTCAAAATGATAGAATATGAAATATGCACTCATTACCAAGACAAAGTGAATGATCATACATGAGAGATAAATAATAACATCATTCAAGCACAAGCATTAAAGTATGATATGATCAAACACATGATCAAACGAGTATCTCACACACAGATAAGGTATCATTCAAGCAAGCATACAAATAAGTATCAAACAAGTGGCAAATAAGGCAAAAAGAAGCAAATCTCTCTCTCTCTCTCTCTCAGCCTATGATCTATACACTTTGTCCTCCTTTGGCAAAAAGTTACCAAAAAGCTCGAAAATGCATAGTGCTATGCGTCTCTCTAGGCTTGATCTTCGGGAGGACGCGTTGAGAGAACTCCGAGGACGAATGCATCGGTTGAAGTTGTTGGAGCTGGTGGAGTGGCAACTAGAGGTGGCATTGATGCTGTGGCTGCAGGTGCTGATGTAGTTGCTCTTGTGTCAGTCATTGGCACTGCAGCAGATCTCTGTCCTCTTGGCACTCTCTGAAAGGCATCTGTGGTAGAATGCCCTTTCCTCTCCTCAGCTTCTTCCTGGAGCTACTCAACTGTTGTCTACATCTCTGTTACTCTCAAGTCAAGATCACAGAATTTAGTCTCAATGATCCTCTCCAGGCTTTCTTGGTTCTGAGTCAGGGTGGCCAATCCCTTCTCAATCCTCAAGGTGGCTTGAATCAGATATCCAAGTTGATCTTGCTTAGATTTGAGAAACACTCGAGAAGCCTCTTCAGCACTTGGCATCTTTGCTGCCTTCTCAGCTTTAGTTTTTTTTCCTCTTCTCTTGAGCCTCTACAAAAGTAGGATCTTCAGCATTCATGACAATAGTGTTATCCTCACGATCAGGCCTCAAGGGAAGATGTGTCTTGTCCAACAAGTAAGTGCCTGTGCCCATCTTGGAGTTGATGAGCATCTGGATGTGTGGAGCATACCACATGACCTCTTCTGATCTGCAGCTGTCCTCTTGATTGTCTCAACAATCAGACTCATCACCTTAAACTTCCGGGGCACATCAAAAACTGCAGCAGGTTAATGGAGTGGCCTCTGGTCATCCTGTGATCCCCTGACTTGGGCAACAAGATATGCCTCAAGATAGTGTTGATGGTGGTCAAACCAAACAACAGATAGTATACGGAGCCCATCTTGTGAGTCTCCAAGGCTTTGTCGGCAATCTCCTTATACATGTTAGCCATTGAGTTGTGATCTGATAACCCACAAGTATAGGGGATCGCAACAGTTTTCGAGGGTAGAGTATTCAACCCAAATTTATTGATTCGACACAAGGGGAGCCAAAGAATATTCTCAAGTATTAACAGTTGAGTTGTCAATTCAACCGCACCTGAAAGACTTAATATCTGCAGCAAAGTATTTAGTAGCAAAGTAATATGAAAGTAGCGGTAATGGTGGCAAAAGTAACAGTAGTAGTTTTTGTAGTGATTGTAACAGTGGCAACGAAAAAGTAACTAAGCAAAGATCAATATGTGAAAAGCTCGTAAGCAATGGATCAGTGATGGATAATTATGTCGGACGTGATTCCTCATGCAACAGTTATAACATAGGGTGACACAGAACTAGCTCCAGTTCATCAATGTAATGTAGGCATGTATTTCGAATATAGTCATACGTGCTTATGAAAAAGAACTTGCATGACATCTTTTGTCCTACCCTCCCGTGGCAGCGGGGTCCTATTGGAAACTAAGGGATATTAATGCCTCCTTTTAATAGAGTACCCAATGAAAGCATTAACACTTAGTGAATACATGAACTTCTCAAACTATGGTCATCACCGGGAGTGGTCCCGATTATTGTCACTTCGGGGTTACCGGATCATAACACATAGTAGGTGACTATTGACTTGCAAAATAGGATCAATAACTCACATATATTCATGAAAACATAATAGGTTCAGATCTGAAACCATGGCACTCGGGCCCTAGTGACAAGCATTAAGCATAGAAAAGTCATAGCAACATCAATCTTAGAACATAACGGACACTAGGGATCAAACCCTAACAAAACTAACTCGATTATATGGTAAATCTCATCCAACCCATCATAGTCCAGCAAACCTACGATGGAATTACTCACGCACGGCGGTGAGCATCATGAAATTGGTGATGGAGGAAGGTTGATGATGGCGATGGTGACGGAACCCCTCTCCGGAGCCCCGAACGGACTCCAGATTAGCCCTCCTGAGAGAGATTAGGGCTTGGCAGTGGCTCCGTATCGTAAAACGCGATGAATCCTTCTCTCTGTTTTTTTCTCCCCAAACGTGAATATATAGAGTTGGAGTTGACGTTGATGGAGCCTCAAGGGACCCACGAGGTAGGGGGGCGCGCCCCGGGGGGTGCCCTGCACCCTCGTGGACAGGGTGTGGCCCCCCTGGTGTTGATTCTTTCGCCAGTATTTTTTATAAATTCCAAAACGTGTCTCCGTAAATTTCTAGGTCATTCCGAGAACTTTTATTTCTGCACAAAAATAACACCATGGCAATTCTGCTGAAAACAACGTCAGTCCGGGTTAGTTCCATTCAAATCATGCAAGTTAGAGTCCAAAACAAGGTCAAAAGTGTTTGGAAAAGTAGATACAATGGAGACGTATCATGAACTTACTAAACTCCTCCACGTATCCTAACGTAGAAAAAAATTAAAAGAAATACTAAACGGACTCCAAAAATCCTGAAATAAATTTTCACGGTCCTCTAATAATATTGCAGACAAAGTGAACATTTATTTGGACCTCTAATGTAATTTTGAAAAACGCATTTTTTCCTAATTCAAATAAAATTGCAATAAAATCCAAATAAAAACCTTAATTGATTTTAATATTTTTCCTCCAATATTCATTTTATTTTGGAGAAGTCATATTATCCCCTCGCATATATTTTAATATGGAATATTTTCGGAGAGAAAAATAATCAAAACCAATTGATCCTCTTTTCAAAATTTGAGAAAACTCAAATATGAAAATATCGAAATTCCCAACTCTCTCCGTGGGTCCTGGAGTTGCTTAGAATTTCGAGGATCGCAAAGCAAAATGCAAAAAATATGATATGCATGAATGACATATGTATAACATTCCAAATTGAAAATTTGGGATGTTACAAACCTACCCCCCTTAAGATGAATCTCGGCCTCGAGATTCGAGTTGGCTAGAAAATAGGTGTGGGTGGTCTTTGTGTAGATCATCCTCTTGTTCCCAGGTGGCTTCATCCTTAGTATGGCAGCTCCAATAAACTTTGCAAAACTTGATAACCTTGCTGCGAGTAACTCGGCTGGCAAACTCGAGAATCTTGACTGGTTTCTCCTCATAGGTTAAATCACTACTCAACTGAATTGCTTCCAGGGGCACCGTATCTCTCACAGGGATATCGGCCATCTCAGCATGGCATTTCTTTAACTGGGAATCATGAAACACATCATGTACTCCTAACAGTCCTTCGGGTAATTCCAACTTGTAGGCAACCTCTCCCATGCGTTCCAAAACACGGTACGACCCTACAAATCTCGGGGCTAACTTTCCCTTAACTCCAAAATGCTTAACTCCTCGCAGAGGTGACACTCGCAGATATGCTCTGTCTCCGATCTCATAGACTACCTCCTTGCATTTTGAGTCTGCATAACTCTTCTGTCTGGATTGAGCTACCTTCAGTCTATCTTGAATTAGTTTAACCTTCTCTTCGGACTCCTTAATCAAATATAGTCCAAACAACTGACGGTCTCCAACTTCATCCCACATTAACAGTGTCCTGCACCTCCGTCCATACAGGGCTTCGAATGGTGCCATCTTCAAATTGGCCTGGTAACTATTGTTGTATGAGAACTCCGCGTAGGGCAAGTTGTCGTCCCAACTAGATCCATAATCTAGAGCACAAGCTCTCAACATGTCCTACAGAATCTGATTGACTCTCTCAGTCTGTCCATCTGTCTGTGGATGAAAAGCGATGCTAACTCTAGTCTGGTACCCAAGGTCTGGTGCAGCTGGTGCCAAAACTTTGAAGTAAACTGCGTTCCCCTATCTGATACGATGGTCCTCGGAACTCCATGCAGACATACGATCCTGGTCATATATATCTTGGCCAACTTCGCACTTGTATAGGTGGTCTTCATGAGGATAAAGTGAGCTACTTTGGTAAAGCGGTCCACTACTACCCAGATAGAATCATATCCTGATCGGGTCCTAGGTAATCCGGTGATAAAATCCATGCCAAGCTTATCCCACTTCCATCCGGGTATCGACATAGGCTGCAGTAATCCTGCTGGCTTCTGATGTTCTGCCTTCACTCTCTGACATACGTCACATACGGCTACATACTCGGCAATATCCTTCTTCATTCCGGTCCACCAGAAACGCTCTTTCAAATCCAAATACATCTTGGTGTTCCCGGGGTGTATCGAGTATGGTGAGTCATGAGCTTCCTGTAATATCAACTTCCTGATCTCGGCATTGTTGGGCACAAATATACGGTCTTCAAACCACAAGGTGTCGTGCTCATCCTCATGAAAACCTTTGGCTTTGCCCTCACTCATCTTCTCCTTTATCTCAACAATTTCTTTGTCATCCTTCTGAGCTTCTCGAATCTTTCCCAACAATGTCGACTGAACTTCCATAGTTGTAACAAAACCTCTAGGAACTATCTCCAAACGAAGCTCCCTGAGATCTTCTGCTAACTCCCTGGGCAAACCTCCTATTACTAGGGTATTGGCATAACTCTTCCGGCTCAAAGCGTCTGCTACGACATTGGCCTTTCCTGGATGATAGTGCAACTTCATATCGTAATCCTTTATAAGCTCCAACCATATCCTTTGCCTGAGATTCAACTCCTTCTGTGTGAAAATGTACTTCAAACTCTTATGACCCGTGTACACATCACAATGGTTCCCAATAAGAAAATGTCTCCAGGTCTTGAGTGCATGCACTACGACTGCTAACTCCAAGTCGTGTGTGGCATAATTCAACTCATGCGGTCAGAGTTGTCGGGAGGCATACGAAACAACTCTTCCGTCTTGCATAAGTACACTTCCAAGCCCTAAGCGAGACACGTTGCAATGCACTTGGAAATCCTTGCGTATATCTGGCAAAATCAGCACTGGGGCCATAGTCAAATGTTTCTTCAACTCCTGGAAACTTGCTTTGCATTCTTCGGTCCATTTGAACTTAGTGTCCTTCTTCAACAATGTCGTCATAGGCTTCGCAATCTTGGAAAAATTCTCAATGAATCTCCGATAGTATCCCGCGAGTCCAAGAAAACTGCGGATCTCTCCAACTTAGATGGGTGCCAACCACTCAGTGACTGATTGAACCTTGGTAGGATCCACTTCTATACCTTCTCCTGATATAACATGTCCAAGAAATCCAACTTCCTTCAACCAAAACTCACATTTGCTAAACTTGGCATATAACTGATGTTCCCTGAGCTTCTCAAGAACCAAAAGCAAATGCTTCTTGTGTTCCTCTTCATCCTTTGAGTATACCAAGATATCCTCAATGAACACCACAACAAACTTATCCAAGAATTCCATGAACACCCTATTCATCATACTCATGAAATAGCACTACTAGGGAAAACGTTATACACAGAACTTTAGCACTAGCGCTTGTTAAAAGAGCACGCTACTGCTAGATAGTGTAGCGACCCGACCCGAATGGATCAAGTCCACTGTGCTCCGGTGTCATCCCTGGATCAGTAATGCTGACACCACATAGTACTTCAAAGGATTTATAGCAGAGTGGCAATCACACACTTATTACATCGATGTCTCAAAAGAGAACTTATTACAATAAATATGGCTTAAGGCCATCTAATAACGATAACAGCGGAAGACTCGGAAGATAAATGGGTCCATCAACTCCAACGGCATCACTGAGTATAGAACCACGACCTAAAAGCTCCTTACTCGTCGTCTGAAAAGTCTGCAACATGAAGGTTGCAGCCCGAAAACGGGTCAGCACATGGAATATGCTGGCAATGTAACACATAGAGAGTAATGGAATGAAACAGCTATACTATATGCATATATGGCTGGTGGAAAGCTCTATGGTTACAGTTTTGCGTAAAGCCAGTTTTTCCCTACTGCAAAGGAATAAATTTATTTAACTATCATGGTAGGAACCACGACCTAAAAGCTCCTTACTCGTCGTCTGAAAAGTCTGCAACATGAAGGTTGCAGCCCGAAAACGGGTCAGCACATGGAATATGCTGGCAATGTAACACATAGAGAGTAATGGAATGAAACAGCTATACTATATGCATATATGGCTGGTGGAAAGCTCTATGGTTACAGTTTTGCGTAAAGCCAGTTTTTCCCTACTGCAAAGGAATAAATTTATTTAACTATCATGGTAGTTGTTAAACATCGAGAATGGTTGACAGCATTCCGATCCCAATTAAGTAATTAAAACCCAACAGCATTAATTAGAAGTAACGTGATGAGATTCACATGATATTCAAGTACTAGATACTCAAGTTGTCCATAACCGGGGACACGGCTAATCATGATTAGTTTGTTACACTCTGCAGAGGTTTACGCACTTTTCCCCACAAGACTCGATCGCCTCCGTTTGGTTTCTCGCACTACAGGGTGTTTGAGAAGACGGATGACCGAGACACAGTCTTTCAGAAGCGCTAGCACCTTACGATTGGGTAGACCGTACCACCTACATCCCCTACATCTGCTAGTCTACCACTGTAAGAGTTCGCACGACTTAGTCAACTATGCCAGAGCCCATAATGGCTTGTGGCTGCACACGGAAGTTACTAGCATGAATGATCTTATGATCCCTTTGAGCCTGGGTGGCGGTCCGAAATAAAAACAGGCAAGTCCTGATAGACATCAGGTGCCTCAATCCACCCAGATGTGTGTTAGGTTGCCACCTTAGATAAACCATTAATTAACAATCTCACATCTGTCATGGATATCACTCACCCAATCCACGTCTACTAGCATAGCATGGCATAAAAAGCAAACGTAGAAGTAACTCCCAAAGGTTTGATAATAAACAGGTAATAGGTACTACCTCATCTACTTCCCATCCCACAGTTTAATTAGATCCTAACCATGCAATGTGTGAGGATTGATCTAATGCAATAAAACTGGGTTGCAGAAAAGGTATGATCAAAGTGTTACTTGCCTTGCTGATGATCCGCGAGACCTAGGGTTTCGAAGTAACAAGCGGCGCAATCCGGGTGATCTATCGCAGACAAACAACAAGCACACAATAAGTACTCATCTAATGCATAGGTAAAACTCGAACAAGAGAACGAACCAGAAAGTTCAACTTAAGAACTCCGGTTGCAAAGAAAGAAAGAACCGAACAGACGACGGGAAAACAAACGGCGGAAGAAAGCAACTCGGTTCTAGCAAGTTGAAACTAGGTCAAATTTTACTGTAGCAAAGGCTTGTTCAAATTGATTAGACGGAACGGTGATTTCGAAACAAAACTCCAGGCGCTTGAATCACCTGATTCCGATAAACGAGCGGGAAGAAAGACTAGAACGAAGATCGGATCTGAGATCGCGATCGCGGAATAAAACCGACGAAAAGAAAGAGACGAACGGTTAAACGAACGGGCATCGTTAACCAGGAAAAATCGGTGATCACGTTCGTTGAGACGAACGGTACGAAAGAAGAAAGAAAACCGATCTAGGGTTTTGGAAGAAAACCGAAACAAAGCCGGAAGAAAAACCGGAAGAAAAAAAAAGAGAAGAACCGGAACGGTTTTCTAGAAGAAAAACCGAACCGAGGAAAAGAAGAGGCGGCGCGGCTACCTCGGGAGGTGGGGCTCCGGGCGGCGGCTTTAGGGCGGCGGCGGCTTAAGGCGGCGGCGGCTTGGGGCTTGGGGTGGAGGAAAAGAGAGGGGGGGTGAGTATATATACTAGGAGGGGGGGGTGTGTGACTTGGCCAAGGGGCAAAAAAGGGGGGGGGGGCGGCGGCCTAGAGTCCCGCTGGGACTCGGCTTCGCACGAGGGGCTGGGGGCGGTGGCGGCTGGCTGGGCCTTGGCCCGGCTGGCCTGGCGAGCGGGAGCTGCTCCTTTTTTTTTAAATCGGTTTCGCGTGCAGAAAAAAACTATCTAAACGAACTCCAAAATTTCCAAAGTAAATTTTCCCCGACTCCTAAAAATGAGTCGAACAAAATGAACTATTCACCGGGCCTAAAATGCAATTTTTTTTGAAAACGCGCATTTTTCCCTATCCAAACAAAAGCAAACAAAACTCCGGCAAAACCAAAACTTGACTTATTCATTAAATCTTCATTTTTCCTAACTTTGGGAAAGTCATATTATTCCCTCTCTCATATTTTTGATATTGGAAAAATAATTGAAGATGAAATAAATAAATCAAATGATCCTCTTTTCAAAATTTGAGAGAACTCAAATATGGAAATAACGAAATCTCCAACTCTCTCCGTGGGTCCTTGAGTTGCGTGAAATTTCTAGGATCAACTAAAATGCATGAAAATATGCTATGCATGATGATCTAGTGTATAACATTCCAAATTGCAAATTTGGGATGTTACAATAGCAGTAGCGCGTGCAAAATAAGCGCGCTGCAGATGGACATATATCAGTAGCGCGTCTCACGGAAAACTCGCTACTACTAAAATTCCAATCACTTAGCCGATGGGCTACACATAGTAGTAGCGATCTTCCAAAAACCGCGCTACCGCTAATAAACTTATAACAGCGCGTTTATGTGTAAATCGCTACTGCTAACGAAAAGAAAATGAAATGAAAAAGAATAGAGAAGTAAATGAAAATGAAAGAAATAGAAAAAGGAGAAAGGAAAAATATATAATGTAAAGAAAAATAAATGAAAAAGGGAAAAATGATGAAGACGTAGCAGTAGCGCTCTCTCTGAAATGCGCTATAGCTAACTTAGCTATAGCGCGTTTTCTGTAACGCGCTACCGTTACTTTTGACTTAAGCAAAAACGATTTCCCCCTGGCCACCACTTCTCCCCCAAATCGATCCCTCGCTTCGCCCCCGTCTCCCCCACTTCGCCGTCGCCCCCACTTCGCCGCCATCTCCTGCCGGCGTCGACGCCGCGCTCATCCTCACGGCCGCCGCCCGAGGCCGCCCAGCCTCACCGCCGCCGCCTCTCGGGCCGCCCTTGACCTCACCGCCGCCGCCGTCGACCTCACCACCCCCGAGCCTGCCAAGACTGCCGTATCCCGATCCTGAGCCCGCCCACCCCGCCCCTACCTCCGTCGCCAAGCACCTCCCGGCCACCGTCTCTCCCCTCTTTGTAAGCCCCCCAACCCATCCTTTTTAGTTAATACATGTTAATGTTAAGTAGTAGATAATGTTGATGTTTTTTAGTTAGGGTAGTAATAGACGATGTTAAGTAGTAGATAATGTAGATGTTAAGTAGTTCAATAGGGTTTAGTTTTTGAATTGAGTTTGTTTAACTAGATGTTAATTAGGGCAGTAGGGTTTAGTTTAGAGTAAAGTTTAGTTCAGTAGTTAACTAAATATAATCTATATTTGGTTTTTGAATTGAGTTTGAGAGAGCATGTATGATTTGTGTAGATTTTCTTGAAGTGTCAAACGCTATAGGACATGCAAATTTGAAGTGGTCAGGATATATGCAAATTCCTCAATTGTGTTTGCCCATGTTTCGATTGTGCCCAAGTGGCCTTTTGTTGTTTCCAGGGAATGAAGCTGAGTGGCCTATGTTTTGCCGGAATGTTGATTCATTTCCGTTCTGGCAAATTTCAGGTTCTCGATTTGTCCACTTTTTAGCAAAGGTCATGCCAAAATTTTCCATGAATTTCGGCATCACTTGTGCTACAAACTAGGACATATCGAGTGCCCGGGATTTGCTGCACCAGGAAGGAGTCAACGTTCCTGCAAAACATAGGCCTTTTGTATGTCATTATTCATTTTATTAGGTCTAGAATTAATTTACTAGATTTAATCGTAGGAAACATGGCTAGCAACGATGAAGGACATGGTTCTGGTGATTGCGACGACGTCTACCGGGCGACAAACGAATTTTTTTAGCCTTGCCGACGATCAACCGGTGGCATCGGGGACTGAGACCGACACGCAGACCGCTGCTGAGACTGAGACCGGCGCTGAGACTCAGACCGACATCGAGACCGGCACTGAGACTGAGACCGGCGCTGCCTCGGGGAGCGGAGCCGGTGTAGAACCGAAAGCAAAGAGGCAACGGCTTCCTAACAAACTCAAGACTACTAGACTGGTGGTCACGGAGGTGGACGGCGGCAATTTTGAGCCAAAGGCGCCCGAGGAAGCGCGTCGATGCTACGACAATCAAATAGGCTGCATCGTACGGACAATCGCCACCATCAACGATGAGAAACTACCGAAGATAGAAAATATGAGGAGCTTCCTCCTAAAGAAGTTTCACCAGATATTCTTGTTCCCGGGCCGGAATGAGAAGGATTATGAAGATCCAGATGAGGACCCGACAATGAAGAAGATAAACAAACACACCATGACCAAGTTTAGCAACGCGTTGGCTGCCTGGAAAAATCGAGTGAAAGCAAAGATCATCGACAAGAAGGAACCCTACTCCGAGATTGTAAAGGATAATCCGACAATCACGGAAGAGCAGTTTCAAATATTCAAGGAGGCTTGCAAGGCCGAAGCTGCCAAAAAAAAGTCTCAGTACATGAAGGGGCTTCAAGAGAGGAGCATTGGGAGCCACCACCTCGGAAGCCGTGGTTATGGCGGAAAGAGGTCCAAATGGGCCAATGAGGACGCGGAAGCCGCGAGTCTTGGCATCCCAGACCCCTTGGCGGATTTCACCACCCCGCAGGAGCGTGAGTCCTCAGGGCCCGGCATCGTTGGGACCCAGTGAAGAAGGTTTACGAGACAACACCGGTCATTACGGAGTTCATGAGACTGCTGGTAATTTTAGTTTCTGATCAATTCGACTGCACACGTTAGTCATATTTGTAAACGATCCTTGTGCCTTTTGCAGAGAGAGCAGCACCGGATTGCGGCCGAAAGCGACTCGCCGTCTGAGGCATTGGCGAGGCCCAAGTGGGACACTCCATTCAACCGGGCGTTGAACATATTGAAACGACAACCGGTGGATATTCGGCCGTCGTATGGACGCGTGCACGGTGTCGGAGACGGCGCCACGTGGAAGAAGTACTATCGTAAGACCATGAAGGAGAGAAAGGAAAGAAGGAGGTTAACTGAACAAAACATCAACAAGAAGGTTGAGATTGCGGTTGAGAAGAAATCATCTCTTGCAACTGCGGTAGCTGCCGCAAAACAGGTGGTTGCAGATTTGTCTACTTCCTTGGTGACGGGCGTTATCACTTGGACAAGGCAAAATCCAGAAAAAATGCAGAGGACTTTCCCCTTGCCGACTTCTTGGGGAGCAGCTCGACTAGCGTTGCACCAGCACCTGCTCCCGCACCGGCTCCTGCACTTGCTCTTGCACCGGCTCCCGCACCGACTCCCGCACCGGACGTGCTCGGTGGTGCTTCGTCTTTGGCTGAGCTCGACGCCCTCACGGTATCTGTCACAGCGGCCCCCTTCAATATAAATGTATAATCTCCCGTTTTCGTTGCCTTTCGGATGTCTCACGTCGCAGACTTTTCTTTGCAGGCCGATGAAACCCCGTGCACCATATTGTACACCATCGGCGACCAGAAGGTGGACGTGGGGAAGGCGACGATAATGAAGCCGAAGGAACCATTGTTCCACAACCGGCCGATCCCCCCGAACATCTTCAAGGTTTCTGTGGCCAGTGTCAAACCGGGCCACGAGAATTTGCCTCCTCCAATACTAGCGGGGGATGACGACGAGACACTGCGACGGCTTGGTGATTGTTGCAATGGGTGGGTCCTGTTGTGGCCAAAGAGTCTGCTTCGTCCGGAGGCGGCCGGGAGCACACCCACGAGCACGTAGCCTCAGCAAGGTATGAACATCAACACCCCACCTACCCAATTAGCGTCGGGTGTCGGGTTGGGTGATAGCGGACGGGGTAAGGAGGAGGCTCCATTAGTCGCTGATGACGTCGCCATGGATGAGGATGAGGACGACGATGGCGCTGAACAGTATGTCTATACTGGCGCCTCCTCAGGGTTTGAGCGTCATGAGTCGGTGCCTGAATTGCCATCTCAACGTATTATGGACGACCTTCCGGTAGTAAAGAAGTCTAGGAAGAGAGCGAGGAAAGGCAAAAAAGCTGATTCTATGATCCAGCCGCCTCAGTAGCCTCGGCCTCAGGGCCATATAGATATCCCCGATGCGGATAAATGGCCTATCCCCGGTCAACCAATCCTACCCGCAACAGCGCTACAGGCCAGATTCGGCGATCTAAGGAGACTTCATGACGATGTGCTGCGGGTAGAGAAAGGCCTCATCGCCTCGAAAGATCCAGGATACCCACTCTACGTGGTTAACGTTCCACGGCAAATGTCATACATCGACAGCTTCCCCGCGGATAAGTTCTTCCTCCGATTCGATTACATATTCGACACGTTTCACGTGAAGAAGCTGGATTTTACGTTTGTCCGCCTTTATGCCTTGCACATGAACTACATCATCGGGGTTGAGCAGATATCTAATATCTGTGTCGCTGACCCGCACTACATGCACGAGGGCTTCTTGGGAGTTTGCGCAAAGCACCATGAATACGCGAAGGATTACATCGTCAATTTCAAGCTCGCCAATAAGGACAAGGAGGCGATTCTCGTGCCTTATCATCCCGTGTAAGTCATCTGCGCTGCTATCCTTCCTTCGATTTCAATCATTCAGTTGCACGGTGGAGGCTAATTAATTTGAGGTGTACTTATTTTGCGCAGCGGCGGGCGCGCCGTCCTCATCATCCTCTACCCCTGATTCTCCCACGCTCTTTACTTGGACTCGTCGAAGAACATTCACAAAAAGGATTACACCCACATCAAGGATGTTCTCGACAGTGCTATGTTTTACTACCAAGCAAGGGGTGGAGAGGTCAGGGACAAGAAGACAAGGGGCGGCAGGGCCGCCTTCAACCATAAGAGCGACTTCTGCTGCATCCAGCAACCGAACGATTCTCTTAATGATGGATTCTATATCCTACACCACATTCTGGAGTACAGACGGGATCACCAGAACCTTCGCATGTCACCTAGATCCGGCGATGCCCATATTCTGCAATGGGCAAAGGACATAGGAGATATCGAGGATCATCGACTTCGAGCTGAGTTCTATAACATCCAGCGCGAACTTGCCCAAATCATCATGAAGGAGGTCGTCGGAAAAACAGGGATGTTCTACGGAGAAGGACAAATGTCGCGGGAAGACGTCTGAACATGGATAGCCTCTCAGCGTCTCGACATGAAGCCTTTCACTAAGCTCAAGGACTATCTCCCTGACTTGGATGGATGGAATGACATGTTGGAGTGATTGTCGATGACAATGTGTACGTTTAGTCCATACTTTCTGTATGAAAAAACTTTGAGTTATGCATGGTGAAACTTTATTTGTGATGTAATTAAACCGTCCTCCTCCTCGACTAGCGAAAATCACTCTATTTAGGGTATTTTGGGGTACGATGAACTTTGTTATTTATTCTTATGATATGTTGTTTCTATTTTTGCCAAGTCTGTCTCTTTCTGTTGCTCAACTATATATGTTGCATATCATCGACTCATGTGATGATGCAGGTGCATAGATCATAGATGGCGAAGAAGTGCTACACCAGGAGTATATATAAGACAAGTGGCCGGAGTGTCAGGCCCAGGTGTACCGGTTTCCAGTTTCCGAGCGACAGGCAGTAGTTAGTTTAGGTTCACGCTAATGTGAGAGAGGGATACGAACTCATGTACTCAAAGTGATAGCTCTTCTCGCGTATATCATTGTTTAGATGGATGACGATGTATTTGCAAGTAATCGAGACTTGTATCGCTATTTTCGAGATGATGACGAGAGACCACTTTGTGTTGGATGATGATTATGATGATGACACGATTTGATGAGACTAATTGTATGTATATGCTATGATACATTTGTATGTGTATGATATGCTAAAGATTATTGTATAAAGCCTATTCAAATACAAAACAAATACAAAACAAATATGCAGGGGAAAAAACTAATAAAACTAGTAGTAGCTAGGGGGGGGAATTTAGTAGTAGCGCCGCCTTACCAGTAGCGCTTCCCAGTAAACAGCGCTGTAGATAATATCAGCAGCGCCCTTTTCTAAAGAACGCTATAGCTATTCATGTATAGCAGTAGCATGGGACAACAAGCGCTACTGCTATACGTTAGCTGTAGCGCCTTATTAGTAGCGCCGGTCCCCGCACTACTAGTAGGCCCAAAACCCGCGCTGCTGCTAGGCTTTTCCCTAGCAGTGTAGGCACGGGCGTTAGTCAATCCAAATGACATAACCATATACTCATATAGCCCATACTTGTGGTAAAAGCTGTCTTAGGTATATCCTTTTCTCGAATCTTCAACTGATGGTATCCTGATCGAAGATCGATCTTGGAAAAGACTTTTGCTCCTTGCAACTGGTCAAACAGATCATTGATCATAGGCAATGGGTATTTGTTCTTGATCGTCACTTCATTCAATGCCCTATAATCAACAACCATTCTCAGAGACTTACCCTTCTTCTCAACCAAGAGCACTGGGACTCCCCATGGTGATGAACTTCGTCGAATGTAACCTTTCTCCAATAACTCCTTGATTTGCTTCTTAATCTCCTCCAGATCATTTGCGGGCATCCGGTAGGGTCTCTTCGATATCGGCCCGGTGCCTGGCAATAGCTCTATCAAAAACTCGTTATCCCGGTCTGGCGACATGCCTGGTAATTCCTCAGGAAATACATCCGGGTAATCCTTCATTACATGCACTTCTTCTTGAACAACTCCCGTGAGAGAATTTACGTGAGTACTCTTGGGAGTATACCTGGATACATACTTAATCCTTTTTCCCTCCGGGGTAGTGAGTAAAATCAACTTACTGGCGCAATCAATGTTTCCTCCGTACTTCGATAACCAATCCATACCGAGTATCACATCCAATCCTTGTGATTCCAAAATTATTAGGCCTGAGGGGAAAACGTGGCTGCCAATGGTTAAGGGTAACCGCTCGCACCATCGGCTGGCCATATACTCTGCACCTGGGGAACTTACTAGCAAGGGTGTCCTAAAGGCTAAGGTGGGTAACTTAAACTTGTCCACAAATCCCCTTGAAATGTATGAATGCGATGCATCAGTATAAAAAGAACAATTGTGGTAAACGACTTAACCAAAAACTTACCGATAACTGCATCTGGCTGCTCTTCAACCTCCTCCATGTTCATGTGGTTCACTTGTCCCTTGTTGAATGGGCTGGGCTTCTTCCTAGAGTTTCCATTGCCATTCCCATTCTTTGCTTTAGAACACTCAGTGGCATAGTGTCTAGTCTTCCCGCACTTGAAACAAGTAATGCGATTCAGGTCCTTCTTGGCGGGCGTTGCTGGGTTAGAGCGGTTCTGATTGCTGCCTGCTCCATTCCCATTTCCATTCCGAGGGCCGTGGTGGTTATGCGGAATTCCTCCATTATGGTTATGGCCTCCATGGTTATGGGTAAATCCTCCCGGGTTCAGGGGTGAGACGAGGTTTCTGTTGAGCTCCTGAGTTGTATATCCCTTGTCCATACTTCCTCTTACGGCTCTCAATCTGCTGCTGCTTCCCTTCAATCATAAGAGCCTTATCTACTAACTCCTGATAGTTGTTGAATGTTGCCACCATCAACTGCATGCTCATCTCATCATTCAGCCCTTCCATAAACTTCTCCTGCTTCGCGGCATTGGTGGTCACGTCATCTGGGGCATAACGAGATAACTTAAACTCCTCCACGTACTGACCTATAGTACGGTTGCCCTGGCGTAAGTTGTGAAACTCATGCTTCTTCATGCTCATAGCTCCAGTTGAGACATGGGCTGTGCAGAAAGCTTGCTGAAACTGCTCCCAAGTGACATTGGCTATGGGGAAAGTGGCTGTGTAATTCTCCCACCATGCGGCTGCAGGTCCATCCAATTGGTGTGCGGCAAAACGCACCTTCTCAACATCTGTGCAACCGGCAGTGGTTAACTCCTTTCCAATCCTACATAGCCAATCATCCGCAACTATAGGCTCGGTGCTATTGGAAAACACCGGCGACTGTAACCTCAGAAAATGGGCTAAGTTGTCAACTGGAGGTGGTGGCGGTGGGTTGTTGTTATTGCCCTGATTCTGAACTAGCAACTGCATCAGTGTATTCTGCCGCTGGATCAACTGAGTGAGCTCCGGCGGGAAAGCAAATTCGGGGTCACGTCTCGGAGGCAACTGATGGGTTTAGAGGGGAGAGATTAGAATAGAATGAGGTCTAGTGAGAAAGCACTACCCATATGCACATGAGACAAACACAATCATATCATATCACTCAATCAATCAAGCAAGGGCATACAATCAATCTAACTATCGTTACAGTGCTCAGTCTATTCTATATACATGGGGGAATACTACTGATCATATGGTGGTCTACTAGAAATTTTGATCGGTGGAAGACTCCATGATATCCGCTCCAGCTTCGTCTTCATAGTCATCATCACTACTATCAGGGTCAGAGTCGGTGTCGTCGATGATGATGTAGTCTTCAGAACGAATCTCCTTAGGTTTGTCGTCTTCTCCTCCTGGTGTGGGTCTCCCATGAAAACTCCTAGCTTCCTTGTCATGTCGTCATTCCTCTCCACAAGTATCATCATTTCCTCCTCATATCCATCATGTGTAGACTTAAGCTCCTCTTCTAGCTCTGTGATCTTGGTTTTCGCCTTCTTCAAATCTATCATGCTTGCGCACATCTGGTTCTCCTGGCGACGAATGTGATGGTTTAATTCCTGGATGAATGCTGCAATGGACCTGTCCTTCCTGGTGCTGATCATCTCCCATTGCTCATCTCGGCGCCCGCATATCTGGTAGATAGTGTACTTAAGCTCCCCGTGGTAAAGTTCACCGATGCGTCCCATGGCAATGTGGGCTTTCATGCTCTTTTCTAGACTCCAGGTAGGTGCATCAAAAGAAAACTCTATGGGCTCAGTGACTGGCATGAATGTCCTTCCTGGAACTTGAACTCGAATCATCCAACGTTCCTGTAACATCCCAAATTTTCAATTTGGAATGTTATACATAGGTCATTCATGCATATCATATTTTATTGCATTTCATTTTGTGATCCTCGAAATCCTAAGCAACTCAAGGACCCTCGGAGAGAGTTGGGGATTTTCCCTCGTTCTCATATTTGAGTGTTATCAAATTTTGAAACAAGGATCACTTTGGTTTTAATTATTTTTCTCCCCCAAAAATTTCATATTAAAATTATATGAGAGGAGATAATATGAATTCTCCAAAATAAATAAAATGTTGGAGGAAAAATATTAAGATCAATTTGTATTTTTATTTTGGGTTTTATCGCTATTTTATTTGAATTAGGAAAAATATGCGTTTTTCAAAATTGCATTAGAGGCCCAAATAAATGTTCACCTTGTCCGGCGTATTTTTAGAGGACGGGGAAAATTTATTTCAGGATTTTTGGAGTCCGTTTAGTATTTATTTTCTTCGTTTTTCTGCACGTTAGATTTTTTTAAAAAGTCAACCGCCTTACCGGGCCATGTCCGACTAGGACACTGCACCCGGCCGGCCTTTTTAAGGCTGAGGCCCAAGCCGCCCCAGCCCCAAACCCTAGTGCTCCGCCTCCAAATCCGCGCCGTCGCCGCCGGAGTTCGCCGCTGCCGCCGCCCCGACACCACATCGCCGCCCCGTCGCCACCCCGCCGCCCACCGCCGACCCCGCCGCCGCCGGAGTTCGCCGCCGTCCCGATCCAGGAGGTAGCCGTCAGTTTTATTCTAAAAACCGTTCGGTTTTTATATGAAAACCAAGATGCGTTTTTTTAGATCGGTTTTTTCCCGGTTTAGTTATTTAGCAAACTCCCGTTCGTACGTTCGTTTTAACGAATGGCTTTCACCCGTTAACCGCAGACAGCGAACGTTCGTTTGTTAGCCTGTTCGTCAGTCTTCTTTTTCCAGGATTTTTCCGTGATTATTTTCGATCGTGATTTCTGCCCTGATTTTCGTTTTAGTTTATCTTTTCGCTCGTTTATCGGAATCAGGCAATTCAAGCGCCTGGATCTTCGTCTCGAAACCCTATTTTTGTTTAACCAACTTGAACAAGATTTTGGTACTGTAAAATTTGACTTTAGTCCAGATTAGTAATCGGATCTTGTTTCTTTCGCAGTTTGAGTTTCCTTGCTCCGTTTGATTTGATTCTTTTTGCAAACCAGAGTTCTTCAGTTGAACTTTCTAGTTAGATCTTCTTATTTGAGATTTACTCATGCATCCTTGCTTGATTTCTTATATATGCTATTGTTTGTTTGCGATAGAACACCCAAAGTGCGAAGCGTGCTACTACGAGTCTTTAGGATTTGCAGATCGTCAGCAAGGCAAGTAACACTTTGATCATACCCCTTTATCACCCAGTTTTTGTGCATTAGTTTCAACCTTCACACATTGCATGAGTAGGATCTCCTAACATGTGGGTCCTGGAAGTAGATAATGAGGTAGAACCTATTACATGTTTTGTTATCAAACCCTTGGGAGTTACTTTTACGTTATGCTTATATTGCCATGCTATGCTCGTAGACGTGGATTGGGTTTAAGTGTATCCATAACAGATGTGAGTTGTTAATTAATGGTTCAATTTAAGGTGGCAACTTTAATACACATCTGGGTGGATTGCTTGTGGGCACCTGGAGAATCCAGTGTTGTCCTAGGATATCCCGGAGTACCCGTGTGATCATCCTACGGTTCGCCACCCAGGCTCAAAGGGATCATAAGACTATTCATGCTAGAAACTTCCGTGTGCAGCGACAAGCCATTATGGGCTCTGGCGTAGTTGAGTAAGTTGCTTGAGTTCTTGAAGAGGTGGACTAGCAGATGTAGGGGATTGTAGGTGTACCGTTCCGCCCGGAGTAGAGAGCAAATGCTTCTGAAAGATTGTGTCTCGGTCATCCGTTTCTAAAACACCTTGTAGTGCGAGAAATCCAACGGAGGAGATCGAGTCTTGTGGAGAAAAGTGCGCAAACCTCTACAGAGTGTATAAACTAATCATGGTTAGCCGTGTCCCCGGTTAAGGACATCTTGAGTATCTGGCTCTTGGATTATCATATGGATCTCATCACTGTAAATTAATTTGTTGGGTTGATAATTACTTTTAATTGGGATTGAGTTGGAGGAACCTTCTCAATATTGTTCAACTACCATGATAGTTAAATAAAATATATTCCTTTGTTGTAGGGAAAAATTGGCTTTTCGCAAAACATATTAACCATACAGCCTCCACCAGCCATACATGCATGTAGTGATAGCTTTTCTCTGTTCATTACTCTCCTGTGTTACATTGCCAGCATATTCCATGTGCTGACCCATTTTCGAGCTGCAACGTATCATGTTGCAAACTTTTCAGACGAGGAGTAAGGTGTGATAGGTCGTTTGTCATGCACTCAGCTATGCCATTGGAGTTGATGGACTCACTTTATCTTCCAAGCCTTCCGCTGTTATCATATTAGATGGCCTTAAGCCATATTTATTGTAATAAGTTCTCTCTTGAGACTTTCAATGTAATAAGTGTGTGATTGCCACTCTGTTATAAATCCTTCAAGTACTGTGTGTGTGTCAGCATTACCTATCCAGGGATAACACTGAAGCACAAAGACTTGACCGTTTGAGGTCGGGTCGCTACAAGATGGTATCAGAGCACACACTGAATGTAGGACACGACCACTAAGAAAAGCCATAGGCCACTCTTCTCTTCTTATTTCTGACTCCTCTCCATTTTCTACTCTTTAGGATGGCGGATACGAGGAACAATTTTGCACAACCGGATGAAGACACACCTTTTGGACGACACTTGAAGGAAGTCACTAAGTACCTAAACATTGGGATACCAAGCTTCACCGGGACCTACACCGCCACTTTACCATAAGAAGAGCAACGAATGATTCAAGTTCAAGTTCCAGGAAGGACGTTCCTGCCAGTCACTAAACCCATAGAGTTTTCTTTTGATGCACCCACCTAGAGTCTAGGCAAGAGTATGGCAGCCCACATAGCTATAGGACGCATCAGCGAAGTTTACCACAAGGAGCTGAAGGACACTATCTACCAGATATGTGGGTGCCGAGATGAGCAATGGGAGATGATCAACACCAGGAAGGACCGGTCCATTGCAGCTTTCATCCAAGAATTAAACCATCACATTCATCGTCAGGAGAACCATATGTGCGCAAGCATGATGGATTTGAAGAAGGCGATGATCAGGATCACGGAGCTAGAATAAGAGCTTAAGTCTACACGCGATGGATATGAGGAGGAAATGATGATACTTGTGGAGAGGAATGACGACATGACCAGGAAGCTAGGAGTTTTTATGGGAGACCCCGCGCTAGGAGGAGAAGACGACGAATCCAAGGAGATTCATTCTGAAGACTACATCATCATAGACGACACCGACTCTGACCCGGATAGTAGTGATGATGACTATGAAGACGAAGCTGGAGTGGATATCATGGAGTCTTCCACCGATCGAAATTTCTAGTAGACCCCATACTATTAGTAGTACCCCCCATGTAAATATTAGTAGTCCGAGCACTATAACGATAGTTAGACCGATTGTATGCCCTTTCTTGATTGATTGAGTGATATGATATGATTGTGTTTGTCTTATGTGCATATGGGTAGTGTTTTATCATTATACCTCATTCTATTCTAATCTCTTCCCTCTAAACCCATCAGATGCCTTCGAGACGTGACCCCAGTTTTTCTTTCCCACCGGAGCTCACTCAGTTGATCCAGCAGCAAAATGCCTTGATGCAGTTGTTAGTTCAGAACCAAGGCAACAACAACAACAATAACAACAACCCACCGCCACCACCACCAGTTGACAACTTAGCCCATTTTCTGAGGCTGCAGCCGCCGGTGTTTTCCAGTAGCACCGAGCCAATAGTTGCTGATGATTGGCTGCGCAGAATTGGACGGGAGTTGACCACTGTAGGTTGCACAGATGCTGAGAAGGTGTGTTTTGCCGCACACCAATTAGATGGACCAGCAGCCGCATGGTGGGAGAATTACACAGCCACTTTTCCTATAGCCAATGTCACCTGGGAGCAGTTTGAGCAAGCATTCTGCACAGCCCACGTATCCACTGGAGCTATGAGCATGAAGAAGCATGAGTTTCGCAACTTACACCAAGGGAACCGTACTGTAGGCCAGTACGTGGAGGAGTTCAGTAAGTTATCCTGCTATGCTCCAGATGATGTGGCCACAGATGCCGCGAAGCAGGAGAAGTTTATGGAAGGGCTGAATGATGAGATGAGTATGCAGTTAATGGTGGCAACATTTAACAACTACTAGGAGTTGGTAGATAAAGCTCTCATGATCGAAGGGAAGCAACAACAGATAGAGAGCCGCAAGAGGAAATATGGACAAGGGAAGTACAATTCAGGAGCTCAGCAGAAGCCTCGCTTTACCCCGAACTCGGGAGGGCTTACCCATAACCATGGAGGCCACACTCACAATGGAGGAAGTTCCCATAATCATAATGGCCCAAGGAATGGGAATGGGAATGAAGCAAGCAGCAATCAGAACCGTTCCAATCCAGCCACACCCGCCAAGAGGGACCTAAGCCACGTTACTTGTTTCAAGTGCGGGAAGACTGGACACTATGCCACTGAGTGCCCTGAAGCGAAGAACGGAAATGGTAATGGGAGCTCTGGGAAGAAGCCCAATCCATTTAACAAAGGACAAGTGAACCACGTGAACGTGGAGGAGGTTGAAGAGCAACCAGATGCAGTTATCGGTAAGTTTTTAGTTAAGTCGTTTACTGCAATCGTTCTTTTTGATACTGGTGCATCGCATTCATACATATCAAGGGGATTTGTGGATAAGTATAAGTTGCCCACTAGAGTTCTTAAGACACCTATGCTAGTAACCTCACCCGGAGCCGAGTATATGGCAAGCAGTGGATGTTTTCAGATGCCGTTAACCATAGTTAGTCATGTTTTCCCCTCTGACTTGATAATTCTGGAGTCACAAGGATTGGATGTAATACTAGGAATGGATTGGCTGTCGATGTATGGACGAAACATCAATTGCGCTAGTAAATCAATTCTGCATACTACCCCGGAGGGAAAAAGGATCAAGTATTAATCCAGGCATGCGCCAAGGAGAACCCAAGTACATTCTCTCACGGGAGTTGTTCAGGAGGAAGTGCCTGTTGTGAAGGATTACCCAGATGTATTTCCAGAGGAGTTACCAGGCATGCCGCCAGATCGAGACATCGAATTTTTGATAGAGCTGTTGCCAGGCACCAAGCCTATATCAAAGAGACCATACCGGATGCCCGCGAATGATCTGGAGGAGATCAAGAAACAGATTAAGGAGTTATTGGAGAAAGGTTAAATCCGACGGAGTTCATCACCATGGGGAGCCCCAGTGCTATTGGTTGAGAAGAAGGATAAATCTCTAAGAATGGTTGTTGATTATCGGGCGTTCAATGAAGTGACAATCAAGAACAAGTACCCACTGCCGATGATCAATGATCTGTTTAACCAGCTGCAAGGAGCTAAAGTGTTTTCGAAGATCGACCTGCGATCAGGTTACCACCAGCTGAAGATTCGAGAAAAGGATATACCTAAGACAACATTTACCACAAGGTATGGGCTTTATGAGTATACGGTTATATCATTTGGAATGACTAACGCCCCTGCGTATTTCATGAGTATGATGAATACTTGTGTTAAAGTTTGTGATTCCCGTAGCATGCACGTATGGTGAACCGTTATGTGATGAAGTCGGAGCATGATTTATTTATTGATTGTCTTCCTTATGAGTGGCGGTCGGGGACGAGCGATGGTCTTTTCCTACCAATCTATCCCCCTAGGAGCATGCACGTAATACTTTGCTTTGATAACTTCTAGATTTTTGCAATAAGTATATGAGTTCTTTATGACTAATGTTGAGTCCATGGATTATACGCACTCTCACCCTTCCACCTTTGCTAGCCTCTCTAATACCGCACACCTTTCGCCGGTATCATACACCCACCATATACCTTCCTCAAAACAGCCACCATACCTACCTATTATGGCATTTCCATAGCCATTCCGAGATATATTGCCATGCAACTTTCCACCATTCCGTTTATCATGACACATTCATCATTGTCATATTGCATATCCCGGTACACCGCTGGAGGCATTCATATAGAGTCATATTTTGTTCTAAGTATCGAGTTGTAATTGTTGAGTTGTAAGAAAAATAAAAGTGTGATGATCATCATTTTTAGAGCATTGTCCCAAGTGAGGAAAGAATGATGGAGGCTATGATTCCCCCATAAGTCGGGATGAGACTCCAGACGAAAAATAAATAAAAGAGGCCAAAGAAGCCCCCCCCCAAAAAAAGAGGCCATAAAAAAGGGAAAAAGGCCCAAATAAAAAAAATGAGAGAAAAAGAGAGAAGGGACAATGTTACTATCCTTTTACCACACTTGTGCTTCAAAGTAGCACCATGATCTTCATAGTAGAGAGTCTCTCATGTTATGTCACTTTCATATACTAGTGAGAATCTTTCATTATAGAACTTGGCTTGTATATTCCAATGATGGGCTTCCTCAAATTGCCCTAGGTCTTCATGAGCAAGCAAGTTGGATGCACACCCACTTAGTTTCTTTTTGAGCTTTCATATACTTATAGCTCTAGTGCATCCGTTGCATGGCAATCCCTACTCACTCACATTGATATCTATTGATGGGCATCTCCATAGCCCGTTGATATGCCTAGTTGATGTGAGACTATCTTCCCCTCCTTTTGTCTTCTCCACAACCACCATTCTCTTCCACCTATAGTGCTATATCCATGTCTCACGCTCATGTATTGCGTGAAGATTGAAAAAGTTTTGAAAAGGTTAGAGTATGAAACAATTGCTTGGCTTATCATCGGGGTTGTGCATGATTTAAATACTTTGTGTGGTGAAGATAGAGCATAGCCAGACTATATGATTTTGTAGGGATAACTTTCTTTGGCCATGATATTTTGAGAATACATAATTGCTTTGTTAGTATGCTCGAAGTATTATTATTTTTATGTCAATATAAACTTTTGTCTTGAATCTTTTGAATCTGAATATTCATATCACAATTAAGAAGATTTGCATTGAAATTATGCCAGGTATCACTCCGCATCAAAAATTCTCTTTTTATCATTTACCTACTCGAGGACGAGCAGGAATTAAACTTGGGGATGCCTGATACGTCTCCAACGTATCTATAATTATTGATTGATCCATGCTATATTATCTACTGTTTTGGACTATATTGGGCTTTATTTTCCACTTCTATATTATTTTTGGGACTAACCTATTAACCGGAGGCCCAGCCCATAATTGCTGTTTTTTGCCTATTTTAGTGTTTCGAAGAAACGAAATATCAAACGGAGTCCAAACGGAATGAAACCTTTGGGAACGTGATTTTCTCACCGAACGTGATCCAGGAGACTTGGACCCTATGCCAAGCCATCAGAGAGGCGGTCACGAGGGTGGGGGGCGCGCCCCTGCCTCGTGGGCCCCTCAGAGCTCCACCGACGTACTCCTTCCTCCTATATATACCTACGTACCCCCAAACGATCAGAACAGGAGCCAAAAACCTAATTCCACCGCCGCAACTTTCTGTATCCACGAGATCCCATCTTGGGGCCTGTTCCGGAGCTCCACCGGAGAGGGCCGTCATCACGGAGGGCTTCTACATCATGATAGCCTCTCCGATGAAGTGTGAGTAGTTTACCTCATACCTTCGGGTCCATAGTTAGTAGCTAGATGGCTTATTCTCTCTTTTCGGATCTCAATACAAAGTTCTCCCCCTCTCTTGTGGAGATCTATTCGATGTAATCTTCTTTTTGTGGTGTGTTTGTTGAGACCGATGAATTGTGGGTTTATGATCAAGTCTATCTATGAATAATATTTGAATCTTCTCTGAATTCTTTTATGTATGATTGGTTATCTTTGCAAGTCTCTTCAAATTATCCGTTTGGTTTGGCCAACTAGATTGGTAGTTCTTGCCATGGGAGAAGTGCTTAGCTTTGGGTTCGATCTTGCGGTGTCCTTTCCCAGTGACAGAAGGGGCAGCAAGGCACGTATTGCATCGTTGCCATCGAGGATAACAAGATGGGGTTTATTTCATATTGCATGAATTTATCTCTCTACATCATGTCATCTTGCTTAAGGAGTTACTCTGTTTTAACTTAATACTCTAGATGCATGCTGGATAGCGGTCGATGAGTGGAGTAATAGTACTAGATGCAAAATCATTTCGGTCTACTTGTCACGGACGTGATGCCTATATACATGATCATGCCTAGATATTCTCATAACTATGCTCAATTCTGTCAATTGCTCAACAGTAATTTGTTCACCCACTGTAGAATACTTATGCTCTTGAGAGAAGCCACTAGTGAAACCTATGGCCCCCGGGTCTATTCTCATCATATCAATCTCCATCACTTTAATCTTGCTTTGCTTTTTACCTTGCCTTTACTTTTTTACTTTGCATCTCTATCCCAAAAATACCAAAAATATTATATCTACCAGATCTCACTCTCGTAAGTGACCGTGAAGGGATTGACAACCCCTAATCGCGTTGGTTGTGAGTAGCTATCGTTTTGTGCAGGTACGAGGGACTTGAGCGTGGCCTCCTACTGGATTGATACCTTGGTTCTCAAAAACTGAGGGAAATACTTACGCTACTCTGTTGCATCATCCCTTCCTCTTCGGGGAAATCCAACGCAAGCTCAAGAGGTAGCAAGAAGGATTTCTGGCGCCGTTGCCGGGGAGTCTATGCAAAAAGTCAACATACCAAGTACCCATCACAATCCCTATCTCTCGCATTACATTATTTGCCATTTGCCTCTCGTTTTCCTCTCCCCCACTTCACCCTTGCCATTTTATTCACCCTCTCTCTCTATCCTCCCTCTCTATTTGCCTCTTTTTGCCCGCTTGCCTTTTTGTTTGCTCGTGTGTTGGATTGCTTGTTTGTCGCGATGGCTCAACCAAGATGCGGTGATCTTCACCTTAAAAGGTTAGAGGAGATCGAAAACAACGTTAGGAAATTTATGGTTTTGCAATTTGAGCATAATAATTTCTTTATAAACGAGCTTAAGGAACAAAAAAGTTTTATGAGTTATATGAATAAAGAGCTTGATGATATGTCTAAATAATTTGATGGTATAAGATCCCAAATTGCTCGTCTAGAAAAGATGACTGCTGAAATTTCGGATATGCAAGCCACCTTAGTCAATAAGATGGCCGCTAAACCGAATTCCTATGAAAATCAAGATGAATATCTAAAAGTTATTGATGTGTCCCCTATTAAATCTTTGTTTTGCAATATGAATCTTGATGAAACTGAATATGATCTTCCTTTACCTAGAAGGCGTTCTAAAAATTCGGAGTATTTAGATCTTTATGATGAAATTGATGAAAGTGGGATTGAAAGAAATAAAAATCTAGATGTTGCTAAACCCACTATATTGGACTTCAAGGAATTTAATTATGAAAGTTGCTCTTTAATTGATTGTATTTCCTTGTTGCAATCCGTGCTAAATTCTCCACATGCTTATAGTCAACATAAAGCCTTCACCGAACATATTGTTGATGCCTTGATGCAATCTTATGAAGAAAAACTTGAGTTGAAAGTTTCTATCCCTAGAAAACTCTATGATGAGTGGGAACCAACTATTAAAATTAAAATTAAAGATCATGAGTTTTATGCTTTGTGTGATTTGGGTGCTAGTGTCTCCACTATTCCCAAAACTTTGTGTGATTTGCTAGATTTCCGTAATTTTGATGATTGCTCTCTAAACTTGCATCTTGCGGATTCTACTATTAAGAAACCTATGGGAAGGATTAATGATGTTCTTATTGTTGCAAATAGGAATTATGTGCCTGTAGATTTCATTGTTCTTGATATAGATTGCAATCCTTCTTTCCCTATTATTCTTGGTAGACCTTTCCTTAGAACGGTTGGTGCGATTATTGATATGAAGGAAGGGAATATTAGATTTCAATTTCCATTAAAAAAGGGCATGGAACACTTTCCAAGAAAGAAAATAAAATTTCCATATGAAACTATCATGAGAGCCACTTATGGATTGCCTACCAAAGATGGCAATACCTAGATCTATCCTCGCTTTTATGCCTAGCTAGGGGCGTTAAACGATAGTGCTTGTTGGGAGGTAACCCAATTTTATTTTTATTCCTTGCTTTTTGCTACTGTTTAGTAATAAATAAATTATCTAGCCTATTTTTTGGTTTGTTTTTTGTGTTTAATTAGTTTTTGTGCCAAGTAGAACCGTTGGGAAGACTTGGGGAAGGTCTTGTCGAACTTGTTGTAAAAAACAGAAACTTTAGCGCTCACGAGAACTGCTGTCATTTTTATTTGAAGAGTTATATTTAGTTAATTATTTTTTCAGATGATTAATAGATAAATTCCGCACGTCCAGCAATTTATTTTAGAATTTTTGGGGTTCCATATCTTGCGCTAGCTACAGATTACTACAGACTGTTCTGTTTTTGACAGATTCTGTTTTTTGTCTGTCGTTTGCTTATTTTGATGAATCTATGGCTAGTAAAATAGTTTATAATCCATAGATAAGTTGGAATACAGTAGGTTTAACACCAATATAAATAAATAATGAGTTCATTACAGTACCTTGAAGTGGTCTTTTGTTTTCTTTCGCTAACGGAGCTCACGAGTTTTCTACTTTAAGTTTTATGTTGAAGTTTTCAAGTTTTGGGTGAATTCTTGTGATGGATTATGGAACAAGGAGTGGCAAGAGCCTAAGCTTGGGGATGCCCATGGCATCCCCAAGATAATCCAAGGACACCAAAAAGTCAAAGCTTGGGGATGCCCCGGAAGGCATCCCCTCTTTCGTCCACTTCCAACGGTAATTTACTTGGAGCTATATTTTCTTTCACCAACATGATATGTGTTTTGCTTGGAGCGTCTTGTATTATTTGTGTCTTTGTATTTTAGCATGCGACAATCATCCTTGCTGTACACACCTTTTGAGAGAGCCATACATGAATTAAAATTTGATAGAATACTCTATGTGCTTCACTTATATCTTTTGAGCGTTATAATTTTGCTCTATGTGCTTCACTTAGATCTTTTAGAGCACGGTGGTGGATTTGTTTTAAAGAAACTATTGATCTCTCATGCTTCACTTAAATTATTTTGAGAGTCTCTTAATAGCATGGTAATTTGCTTAATAATAATATGCTTGGTATTCAAGATTTGTGAAACTTTCTTTTGAGTGTGTTGAATACTAAGAAAAGATTGAAGCATGATAGTTGTTTTGAGATATGGAGGTGATAATATTAGAGTCATGCTAGTTGAGTAGTTGTGAATTTAAAGAATACTTGTGTTAAAGTTTGTGATTCCCGTAGCATGCATGTATGGTGAACCGTTATGTGATGAAGTCGGAGCATGATTTATTTATTGATTGTCTTCCTTATGAGTGGCGGTCGGGGACGAGCGATGGTCTTTTCCTACCAATCTATCCCCCTAGGAGCATGCGCGTAATACTTTGCTTTGATAACTTCTAGATTTTTGCAATAAGTATATGAGTTCTTTATGACTAATGTTGAGTCCATGGATTATACGCACTCTCACCCTTCCATCTTTGCTAGCCTCTCTAATACCGCGCACCTTTCGCCGGTATCATACAACCACCATATACCTTCCTCAAAACAGCCACCATACCTACCTATTATGGCATTTCCATAGCCATTCCGAGATATATTGCCATGCAACTTTCCACCATTCCGTTTATCATGACACATTCATCATTGTCATATTGCATATCCCGGTACACCGCCAGAGGCATTCATATAGAGTCATATTTTGTTCTAAGTATCGAGTTGTAATTGTTGAGTTGTAAGAAAAATAAAAGTGTGCTGATCATCATTTTTAGAGCATTGTCCCAAGTGAGGAAAGAATGATGGATGCTATGATTCCCCCATAAGTCGGGATGAGACTCCGGACGAAAAATAAATAAAAGAGGCCAAAGAAGCCCCCCCCCCCCAAAAAAAAACGAAGAGGCCATAAAAAAAGGGAAAAAGGCCCAAATAAAAAATGAGAGAAAAAGAGAGAAGGGACAATGTTACTATCCTTTTACCACACTTGTGCTTCAAAGTAGCACCATGATCTTCATAGTAGAGAGTCTCTCATGTTATGTCACTTACATATACTAGTGGGAATCTTTCATTATAGAACTTGGCTTGTATATTCCAATGATGGGCTTCCTCAAATTGCCCTAGGTCTTCATGAGCAAGCAAGTTGGATGCACACCCACTTAGTTTCTTTTTGAGATTTCATATACTTATAGCTCTAGTGCATCCGTTGCATGGCAATCCCTACTCACTCACATTGATATCTATTGATGGGCATCTCCATAGCCCGTTGATACGCCTAGTTGATGTGAGACTATCTTCCCCTCTTTTTGTCTTCTCCACAACCACCATTCTCTTCCACCTATAGTGCTATATCCATGGCTCACGCTCATGTATTGCATGAAGATTTAAAAAGTTTTGAAAAGGTTAGAGTATGAAACAATTGCTTGGCTTGTCATCGGGGTTGTGCATGATTTAAATACTTTGTGTGGTGAAGATAGAGCATAGCCAGACTATATGATTTTGTAGGGATAACTTTCTTTGGCCATGATATTTTGAGAAGACATAATTACTTTGTTAGTATGATCGAAGTATTATTATTTTTATGTCAATATAAACTTTTGTCTTGAATCTTTCGAATCTGAATATTCATATCACAATTAAGAAGATTTGCATTGAAATTATGCCAAGTAGCACTCCACATCAAAAATTCTCTTTTTATCATTTACCTACTCGAGGACGAGCAGGAATTAAGCTTGGGGATGCTTGAT
The DNA here is from genome assembly GCF_003073215.2 of Triticum urartu. Lineage (NCBI taxonomy): Eukaryota > Viridiplantae > Streptophyta > Magnoliopsida > Poales > Poaceae > Triticum > Triticum urartu. Next base: position 404,105,462 of record NC_053028.1, on the reverse strand, counting down.
ACGTCTCCAACGTATCTATAATTTTTGATTGCTCCATGCTATATTATCTACTATTTTGGACTATATTGGGATTTATTTTCCACTTTTATATTATTTTTGGGACTGACCTATTAACCGGAGGCCCAGCCCAGAATTGCTGTTTTTTTTGCCTATTTCAGTGTTTCAAAGAAACGGAATATCAAACAGAGTCCAAACGGAATGAAACCTTCGGGAACGTGATTTTCTCACCGATCGTGATCCAGGAGACTTGGACCCTACGCCAAGGCATCAGAGAGGAGGTCACGAGGGTGGGGGGCGCGCCCCCTGCCTCGTGGGCCCCTCGGAGCTCCACCGACGTACTCCTTCCTCCTATATATACCTACGTATCCCCAAACGATCATAAAAGGAGCCAAAATCCTAATTCCACTGCCGCAACTTTCTGTATCCACGAGATCCCATCTTGGGGCCTGTTTCGGGGCTCCGCCGGAGAGGGCCGTCATCACGGAGGGCTTCTACATCATCATAGCCTCTCTGATGAAGTGTGAGTAGTTTACCTCAGACCTTCGGGTCCATAGTTAGTAGCTGGATGGATTCTTCTCTCTTTTTGGATCTCAATACAAAGTTCTCCCCCTCTCTTGTGGAGATCTATTCGATGTAATCTTCTTTTTGCGGTGTGTTTGTTGAGACCGATGAATTGTGGGTTTATGATCAAGTCTATCTATGAATAATATTTGAATCTTCTCTGAATTCTTTTATGTATGATTGGTTATCTTTGCAAGTCTCTTCGAATTATCCGTTTGGTTTGGCCAACTAGATTGGTAGTTCTTGCCATGGGAGAAGTGCTTAGCTTTGGGTTCGATCTTGCGGTGTCCTTTCCCAGTGACAGAAGGGGCAGCAAGGCACGTATCGCATCGTTGCCATCGAGGATAACAAAATGGGGTTTATTTCATATTGCATGAATTTATCTCTCTACATCATGTCATCTTGCTTAAGGCGTTACTCTGTTTTTAACTTAATACTCTAGATGCATGCTGGATAGCGGTCGATGAGTGGAGTAATAGTAGTAGATGCAGAATCGTTTCGGTCTACTTGTCACGGACGTGATACCTATATACATGATCATGCCTAGATATTCTCATAACTATGCTCAATTCTGTCAATTTCTCAAAGTAATTTGTTCACCCACCGTAGAATATTTATGCTCTTGAGAGAAGCCACTAGTGAAACCTATGGCCCCCGGGTCTATTCTCATCATATCAATCTCCATCACTTCAATCTTGCTTTGCTTTTTACCTTGCCTTTACTTTTTACTTTGCATCTCTATCCCAAAAATACCAAAAATATTATATCTATCAGATCTCACTCTCGTAAGTGACCGTGAAGGGATTGACAACCCCTAATCGCGTTGGTTGCGAGTAGCTATCGTTTTGTGCAGGTACGAGGGACTTGAGCGTGGCCTCCTACTGGATTGATACCTTGGTTCTCAAAAACCAAGGGAAATACTTACGCTACTCTTCTGCATCATCCCTTCCTCTTCGGGGAAATCCAACGCAAGCTCAAGAGGTAGCACAAGACGGAAGAGTTTTTCCATATGCCTCACGACAACTTCGACCGCATGAGTTGAATTATGCCACACATGACTTGGAGTTGGCAGCCGTAGTACATGCACTCAAGACCTGGAGATATTTTCTTATTGGGAACCATTGTGATGTGTACACAGATCATAAGAGTTTGAAGTACATTTTTATACAGAAGGAGTTGAACCTCAGGCAAAGGAGATGGTTGGAGCTTATAAAGGATTATGATATGAAGTTGCACTATCATCTGGGATGGGACAATGTCGTAGCAGACGCTTTGAGCCTAAAGAGTTATGCCAATGCCTTAGTAGCAGGAGGATTGCCAAAGAAGTTAGCAGAAGATTTCAGGGAGCTACGTTTAGAGATTGTTCCCAAAGGTTTTGTTACAACCATGGAAGTTCAGTCGACCTTGTTGGGAAAGATTCGAGACGCCCAGAAGGATGACAAAGAAATTGTCGAGATAAAGGAGAAGATGAGTGAAGGCAAAACCAAAGGTTTTCGTGAGGATGAGCACGACACCTTGTGGTTTGAGGACCGTATTTTTGTGCCCAATAATGTCGAGATCAGAAAGTTGATATTGCAGGAAGCTCACGATTCACCATACTCGATACACCACGGAAACACCAAGATGTATTTGGATTTGAAGGAGCGTTTATGGTGGACGGGAATGAAGAAGGATATTGCCGAGTATGTAGCCGTATGTGATGTATGTCAGAGAGTGAAGGCAGAACATCATAAACCAGCAGGATTACTACAGCCTATGCCGATACCCGAATGGAAGTGGGATAAGCTTGGTATGGATTTTATCACCGGATTACCAGGACCCGATCGGGATATGATTCTATCTGGGTAGTAGTGGACCGCTTGACCAAAGTACCTCACTTTATCCCAGTGAAAACCACATATACAAGTGCAAAGTTGGCCAAGATATATATGACCGGGATCGTATGTCTGTATGGAGTTCCGAGGACCATCGTATCAGACAGAGGAACATAGTTTACTTCAAAGTTTTGGCACCAACTGCACCAGACTTTGGGAACCAGGCTGGAGTTCAGTACAACTTTTCACCCGCAGACAGATGGACAGACTGAGAGAGTCAATCAGATTCTGGAGGACATGTTGAGAGCTTGTGCACTAGAATATGGGTCTAGTCGGGATGATAATTTACCCTACACGGAGTTCTCGTACAACAATAGCTACCAGGCCAGTTTGAAGATGGCACCGTTTGAAGCCCTGTATGGAAGAAGGTGCCAAACACCGTTGATGTGGGATGAAGTTGGAGACCGGCAGTTGTTTGGACCAGATTTGATTAAGGAGTCCGAGGAGAAGGTTAAGCTGATTCGAGATAGACTGAAAGTAGCTCAGTCCAGACAGAAGAGTTATGCAGACTCGAAACGCAAGGAGGTAGTCTATGAAATCGGAGATAGAGCATATCTGCGAGTGTCACCTCTGCGAGGAGTTAAGCGTTTTGGAGTTAAGGGAAAGTTAGCCCCAAGATTTGTAGGACCGTACCGTGTTCTGGAGCGCATGGGAGAGGTTGCCTACAAGTTGGAATTACCTGAAGGACTATTAGGAGTTCATGATGTGTTTCACGTTTCCCAGTTAAAGAAGTGCCATGCCGAGATGGCCGATATTCCTTTGAGAGATACAGTGTCCCTGGAAGCAATTCAGTTGGACAGTGATTTGACGTATGAGGAGAAACCAGTCAAGATTCTCGAGTTTGCCAGTCGAGTTACCCGCAGCAAGGTTATCAAGTTTTGCAAAGTTCAGTGGAGCCATCATACCGAGGACGAAGCCACCTGGGAAAGAGAGGATGATCTACGCAAAGACCACCCACACCTATTTTCTAGCCAACCCGAATCTCGAGGGCGAGATTCATCTTAAGGGGGGGGGGTAGGTTTTGTAACATCCCAAATTTTCAATTTGAAATGTTATACATAGGTCATTCATGCATATCATATTTTATTGCATTTCGTTTTGTGATCCTCGAAATCCTAAGCAACTCAAGGACCCTTGGAGAGAGTTGGGGATTTCCCCTCGTTCTCATATTTGAGTTTTATCAAATATTGAAACAAGGATCACTTTGGTTTTAATTATTTTTCTCCCCGAAAATATTTCATATTAAAATTATATGAGAGGAGATAATATGACTTCTCCAAAATAAATGAAATGTTGGAGGAAAAATATTAAGATCAATTTGTATTTTTTATTTGGGGTTTTATCGCTATTTTATTTGAATTAGGAAAAATATGCGTTTTTCAAAATTGTACTAGAGGCCCAAATAAATGTTCACCTTGTCCGGCGTATTTTTAGAGGACGGGGAAAATTTATTTCAGGATTTTTGGATTCCATTTAGTATTTCTTTTCTTCGTTTTTCTGCGCGTCAGATTTTTTTTAAAAGTCAACCTCCTTACCGGGCCGTGTCCGACTAGGACACTGCACCCGGCCGACCTTTTTAAGGTCGAGGCCCGAGCCACCCTAGCCCCAAACCCTAGTGCCTCGCCCTGCCTTGAAATCCGTGCCACCGCCACCGGAGTTCGCCGCTGCCGCTGCCGCTGGAGTTCGCCGCGCCGCCGTCGCCGCTCCGACGCTGCTACCGCCGCCCCGCCGCCGCGCCGCTGCCCCGTCGCTCCCCCGCCGACCCCGCCGCCACCGGAGTTCGCCGCCGCCACCGCCATCCCGATCCATGAGGTAGCCGTCAGTTTTATTCTAAAAACCGTTCGGTTTTTATACGAAAACCTAGATGCGTTTTTAGATCAGTTTTTCCCGGTTTAGTTATTTAGCGAACGCCCGTATGTTCGTTTTAACGAACGGTTTCCACCCATTAACCACAGACAGTGAACGTTTGTTCGTTAGCCTGTTCGTCAGTTTTCTTTTTCCAGGGTTTTTCCACGATTATTTTCGATCGTGATTTCTGCCCTGGTTTTCGTTTTAGTTTATCTTTTCGCTCGTTTATCGGAATCAGGCGATTCAAGTGCCTGGATCTATGTCTCAAAGCCCTCTTTCTATTTAAACAACTTGAACATGATTTTGGTACTGTAAAATTTGACTTTAGTCTAGATTAGTAATCGGATCTTGTTTCTTTCGTAGTTTGAGTTTCGTTGCTCTGTTTGATTTGATTCTTTTTGCAAACCGGAGTTCTTCAGTTGAACTTTCTGGTTAGATCTTCTTATTTGAGATTTACCCGTGCATCCTTGCTTGATCGCTTATGTATGCTATTATTTGTTTGCGATAGAACACCCGGAGTGCGAAGCGTGTTACTATGAGTCTTTAGGATTTGCAGATCGTCAGCAAGGCAAGTAACACTTTGATCCCTTTATCACCCAATTTTTATGCATTAATTTCAACCTTCACACATTGCATGAGTAGGATCTCTTAACATGTGGGTCTAGGAAGTAGATAATGAGGTAGAACCTATTACCTGTTTTGTTATCAAACCCTTGGGAGTTACTTCTATGTTATGCTTATATTGCCATGCTATGCTCGTAGACGTGGACTGGGTTTTAGTGTATCCATAACAAATGTGAGTTCTTAATTAATGGTTCAACTTAAGGTGGCAACTTTAATACACATCTGGGTGGATTTCTTGTGGGCACCTGGAGAATCCAGTGTTGTCCTAGGATATCCCGGAGTACCCGTGTGATCATCCTATGGTCTGCCACCCAGGCTCAAAGGGATCATAAGAATATTCATGCTAGAAACTTCCGTGTGCAGCCACAAGCCATTATGGGCTCTGGCGTAGTTGAGTAAGTTGCGTGAGTTCTTGAAGAGGTGGACTAGCAGATGTAGGGGATTGTAGGTGTACCAGTCCGCCCGGAGTAGAGAGCAAATTCTTCTGAAAGATTGTGTCTCGGTCATCCGTTTCTCAAACACCCTGTAGTGCGAGAAATCCAACGGAGGAGATCGAGTCTTGTGAGGAAAAGTGCACAAACCTCTGCAGAGTGTATAAACTAATCATGGTTAGCCGTGTCCCCGGTTAAGGACATCTTGAGTATCTGGCTCTTGGATTATCATATGGATCTCATCACTGTAAATTAATTTGTTGGGTTGATAATTACTTTTAATTGGGATTGAGTTGGAGGAACCTTCTCAATATTGTTCAACTACCATGATAGTTAAATAAAATATATTCCTTTGTTGTAGGGAAAAATTGGCTTTTCGCAAAACATATTAACCATACAGCCTCCACCAGCCATACATGCATGTAGTGATAGCTTTTCTCTGTTCATTACTCTCCTGTGTTACATTGCCAGCATATTCCATGTGCGGACCCATTTTCGGGCTGCAATGTATCATGTTGCAGAGTTTTCAAACGAGGAGTAAGGTACGATAGGTCGTTTGTCATGCACTCAGCTATGCCATTGGAGTTGATGGACTCACTTTATCTTCCAAGCCTTCCGCTGTTATCGTATTAGATGGCCTTAAGCCATATTTATTGTAATAAGTTCTCTCTTGAGACTTTTGATGTAATAAGTGTGTGATTGCCACTCTGTTATAAATCCTTCGAGTACTGTGTGTGTCAGCATTACCAATCCAGGGATGACACTGAAGCACAGAGACTTGACCGTTTGAGGTCGGGTCGCTACAGTTCCTCTTCTGGTAGAGTGGCGGTGTAGGTCCCGGTGAAGCTTGGTATTCCGATGTTCAGGTACCTAGTGACTTCCTTTAAGTGTCGTCCAAACGGGGTGTCTTCATCCGGCTGTGTAAACTTGTTCCTTGTGTCTGCCATCCTAAAGAGTAGAAAATGGAGAGGAGTCAGAAATGAGTAGAGAATAGTGATCTATGGCTCATCTTAGTGCTCGTGTCCTACATTCAGCGTGTGCTCTGGTACCATCTTGTAGCGACCCGACCTCAGATGGTCAAGTCTCTGTGCTTCAATGTCATCCCTGGATCGGTAATGCTGACACTCATAGTATTTCGAAGGATTTACAACAGAGTAGCAATCACTCACTTATTACATCGAATGTCTCAAAAGAGAACTTATTACAATAAATATGGCTTAAGGCCATCTAATAATGATAACAGCGGAAGGCTTGGAAGATAAAGTGAGTCCATCAACTCCAACGACATAGCTGAGTGCATGACAAACGACCTACGACATCTTACTCGTCGTCTTAAAAGTCTGCAACATGATACGTTGCAACCTGAAAACGGGTCAACACATGGAATATGCTGGCAAAATTACACAAGAGAGCAATGAACAGATAAATGCTATCATTACATGCATATATGGCTGGTGGAGGCTCTATGGTTATATTGCTTTTGCGAAAAGCCAAATTTTCACTACAACAAAGGAATATATTTTATTTAACTATCATGGTAGGTGAATCATCATTGAGAAGGTTCCTTCAACTACGACATCTTGTGGTTGGAATGGAATATCTAGGTCTCAACACATGAGTAGGTGGTTCTCTCTCAGAAATGTATGGCAGAAGTGTAGGGACATTCTGATGTCTCTCTCCTTGAATGGAGGATGGGTGGAGACGTATATATAGCCTCCACATAAAATCTAACTGTTACACACAATTAGCCAAACTCGGTGAGACCGAATACACAAACTCGGTCATACCGATTCAGTTCAAAATGTGAACATTAGGCTTTTCGGTGGGACCGATATGATCAACTCGATGGGAACGATTTCATTAGGGTTAGGGCATAACGTAATCTCGGTGAGACCGATCACATCAACTCGGTGAGACCGATTTCTGTAATAGGCAAACAGAGAGTTCGCGAGGCAAACTCGGTGGGACCGATCGCTCATTTTGGTGAGACCGAAACGTTACGAAAAGGAAACATAGAGTTTGCATTGCGAACTCGGTGGGACCGATCGCTCATCTCGGTTATACTGAAACATTACGAAGGGAAATAGAGAGTTTGCAATCCCATCTCGGTGAGACCGAGATCCCTATCAGTGAGACCAAACTAATTAGGGTTTCTGGCTATGGCTATGTCAAATGAACTCGGTGGTGCCGGATAGATCAACTCGGTGGGGCCGAGTTTGACTTTGGTTTGGGACATATGTGGATATGAGAAAGTGGTTGAGGGCTTTTGGAGCATATCACTAAGAATTTTGAGCAAGCAAGCCATTAAGCAACACCTCATCCCCTTTTAATAGTATTGGCTTTTCCTATGGACTCAATGTGATCTTGGATCACTAAAATGAAAATGTAGAGTCTTGAGCTTTTGCCAATATGTGTCCTTAGCATTTTGAGGGGTCCACATTCCTAGTCCAAGCCATGCCAATCACTGAACTTTCTGAAATGATCATCTTGAAAGAGCATTAGTTTAATGAGCTATTTGTTGTTAGGAATTACCAAAACCACCCAGGGATAGTTGCACTTTCAGGCGATAGTAGGAGCAGCAGTAGGCATAGTAGTACCGCTTGCAAGCGGTAGTACTGCCCTACCACCGCTGATAGTGCCGCCCGGGCTAGCACTCCCGTCTCCCTTCCTCCTCTGAGGCCTCTGCTCTCTGTCTATGTGGTAGTATCGCTCCCTTGAGCGATAGTACAACTCTGTGCAGGCTGAGGAGGGGATAACAGTTGGATTGCTCTCCCCACTATAAAAGGAGGTCTTCTTCCCAAAGAATACCTACCTCTTTTCCCCCAAGATCCATTGTTGCTCCAAAGCTCATTTTCGCCCGATCTCCCCCCTAGCCAATCAAACTTGTTGATTTTATAGGGATTGGTTGAGAAGGCCAGGATCTACACTTCCACCAAGAGAAATTTGATCCCCCTGCTAATCCCTTGCGGACCTTATTACTCTTTGGTGTTTGAGAACCCTAGACGGTTGAGGTCACCTTGGAGCCACATTCCATTATGGTGAAGCTCCGTGGTATCGTTGGGAGCCACCAATAAAGTTGTGGAGATATCCCCAACCTTGTTTGTAAAGGTTCGGTCACCGCCTTCAAGGGAACCACTAGTGGAATCATGACATCTCGCATTGTATGAGGGCGTGAGGAGAATATGGTGGCCCTAGTGGCTTCTTGGGGAGCATTGTGCCTCCACACCGCTCCAACGGAGACGTACTTCCCCCAAAGGAACTTCGGTAACACATCCTCATCTCCACCGGCTCCACTTGTGGTTATCTCTTCCCTTTACTTTGTGCAAGCTATTATTTTGTTGTACCCTTTACTTGCACTTGTTGTTGTTGTTGTTGTTGTTGTTTGCATCATATAGGTTGTTCACATAGTTGCACATCTAGACAACCTATTTGTTGCTAAACCTATTTTTTAAGAAAAGCTAAAAATTGGTAGTTGCCTATTCACCCCCTCTAGTCAACCATATCGATCCTTTCAATTGGTATCAGAGCCTCATTTCTTTATTAAGGGTTTCACCACCCAAAGAGTATAGTTGACACCGAGGAGGAAGTGCGCGAGGCCGTGGAGTTGACTTCGATCACTCAAGATGACTTAAATGAAGCTATGGATTCACTTAAGACATCTATGACAGCCGAAGTCAAGTCCATGTTTGAAGAATTACTCGAGGGGATGAAATCCCCTCCCGATCCCTTGCTTGTGGGTAATCCCACGACATCGGAGGACGGAGGCCAATTCCGCCAAGGAAGCGGCTAAAGGTACTCATGTTCCTTCCCCTCATGACAAGAATGGGACGGGAACCTTTGCCTCAGTTCCCCCTCGCCCGGTCTATGGAGGACCGGTCCCTACACCTCGCATTAATATTCATGGTAGGGTGATTTTGCTAATTGGGTCTTTCACATTAAGTATGTTTTGAATCATTGCTCAACTAACCTTTGGAGAATCATTGAGCAAGGCTTCTACCCGCATGATCCAAACAACTTCATCCTAAGAGAAGAAGTGGACAATCAATACAATCACTCCGCTTTGTTCATTCTTCAAGATGCGGTCCCACCCGGATATCTATCTCACCTTCGTCCTTTCACTCATGCAAAGGATTGTTGGGAGCACATTGTGTCCATGTACAAGGGAAGCTCAAGCATCCAACGGTCCAACTTTGAGGTGGTCCTTGATGAGACCGATGAGTTCGTGATGCTTGAAGATGAGGATCCGCGTGATCTCTACCGGAGGGTGACTACTCTTGCGGTCGTTCTCCAAAACCATAAGCACAAGTTTCTCAAGGCCATCATGCCATTCAACAAAGCAATGTCTTCTGTCATTCGTCAAAGGCCGGACTTTCACACCCTAACCTCAAGTGAAGTGTTGGATGTGTTTATTGCCATGAACATCATGAACAAGATCGCCGACAATGCTCTTGCTCGTGTCCAGTAAAAGAAAAGCACTCCGACCCTTGCTTTCAAGGCCAAGGCCATTCCATAAGATGAAGAGGAGGAAGAAGAATAGGAGGGTTGCCCCGAGGACACCAAATATTCCTACCATGAGCACATGGCTCTTGCGTCAAGGCAGTTTTGGAGCAACAAGAGGAACTCAAGGCCCAACTTCACCAACAACAACTCAAGTGGGTCAAAGAACAAGCAACGAATAAGGAATTACTACAATTGCTGCAATGTGAGTAACTTTGTGGTGGAGTGCCCTTACGAGAAGAGGGAAGAGAATGGTGGCAAACTCATTCACAAAGACAAAGCCAAGTCTTTCCCTAGCATGAACAACTTCACCAAAAAATCACCTCTAAAGGGCTTGGTGGCACATGAAGAGTACCCCTCCGATGATGATTAGGAAGATACAAGTGGAGAAGGAATGGCAATGACAACCATTACCATTGCTATATCTTCCCCCTCCAAGGTGTCTTTCTTCGGCGACCCAACAAAAACACCATTGCAAAGTGTCTCATGGCCAAAGGTATCAAAAATGTAACTCCTAACATCAAAACCCCCATCATTACTACTCCTTAATTGTTAGATTGTGTTGATGATAGTGAGGTGGAGAAAGTTGATGAGAATTAGTTCACCAGGTTTGTGAGCAAGCTCAAGGGTGAGTCCAAGAAGAACTTTGTTGCTATCTCGGAACAACTTGGTGAGGCCAATGATATCATCGAGTCTCATGAGGATACTATCTCCAAGTTGGAGGGGCATAGTCGTTACTATGCCGATGAGATTGCGGATCTTTCCATTGCTCTCGAGGAAGAGCGAGATCTTCGTTTGACTATTGAGGAGTCACACAATGTTGATCATGCTAAATTACAAAAATATCTTTATCATGCTATTGTTCTTACTTGTGTGCTTAAATCTGAGAAAGTTGCAAGGGTTGGCCAAGATAGATTCAAGGAAGAGTTAGATACACATGACAAGGCTCACAAGGTCTTTAAGGGTGCTCATGCTTCTCTCAAGGAGTCTCATGATCAACTCCAAGTGAAACTAACTAAGGAGATTTCCACTTGCCCTTCTTTCGTTCAAATTGATAATGCCCATGCTACTAACCCTTATTGTGAGCATGTTCATCTTGTTGAGGAAAATGATAAGTTGAAAGAGCAACTTGAGAAGGGCCTTGTGACTTGCATACAAGGCGAGAAGAACCTCAATGACCTTTTGAGCAATCAAAAGGAAGTTGTAGGAAAGGAGGGACTTGGGTTTGTACCCAAGTCAAAGAACAATAAGAAGAACAAGACCAAGAAACCTCTCCCACTCAATGACACCTTGTCAAGGCGAGTGAGGGTGCTCATGAGAAGAAGAAGACCAAGGAAGTGGGTGGTAATGCCAAGAAGGGCAAAACCACGCCTAGCAACAAAGCCGACGACTTTAACCCCTCTTATGTTTTGTGCCCTGCTAGTGATGGGCATGTTTATGCCAAATTTGTTGGTTCTTCTTATGAGTACATCGAATGGTCTATTTGGGTTTCTAAGACCCTTTTAATAACATCAAAGGACCCATTCAAAAATGGGTACCTAAATCCAAGCATTGATCTCTTCTAGGAGTTTGCTTCCCGTGGGGTGTCATGGTTGCTCGATAGTGGAGCAACAAATCATATGACCGGGAGCAAGGACTTGGTGGTGGATGTGCATCCAATTCCATCTATTCCCACCCATGTCCAATTAGGTGATGCTTCAACTTCTAAGGTATTGGGGCTTGGCAAGGTGGTCATCTCTCAAGATTTATCTATTGATAAGGTCATGCTTGTTGAGTCCCTTGCATACAATTTACTTTCCGTTCATCAACTTGCACTTATGGGATTTGCAACATTATTTGATCTTAATATCGTGTCCCTTTTGTGGAGCAAGAATCTTAAAGTAGCCTTTGTTGGGCATGTCAAGAACGGTCTCTATGTGGTGAACTTTTTGGAGCGATCCACTAAGACCGCGATTTGCCTAATGGCTAAAGTTGATGTGGGTTGGCTTTGGCATCCCCGTCTAGCCCACATCAATATGAAATCTTTGCAAAGTCTCCTCAAAGGGGACCACATGTGTGGACTAACAAATGTGAGTTTTGCCAAAGACCGTGCTTGCAGTGCTTGTATCAAAGGAAAGCTTCATGAAATGGCTCACCGACCATGGACTATCATCTACTCAAAGAGGCCCATGGAGCTCCTTCACATGGATCTCTTTGGTCCTCCATCCTTTGATAGTCTCGATGGAATAAAATATTGCTTGGTGATTGTGGATGACTACTCAAGATACACATGGGTATAATTCTTCAAGAGGAAGAGTGAGACTCAACAAACCATCATCAACTTTGCAAATGAAGCTCAACATCAACATGAAGCAAAGATCTTGATGATTAGAAGTGACAACGGCACCAGGTTCAAGAACTACACCTTGGATGAGTTTCTTAGTGACGAGGGGATCAAGCACCAATATGCCGCACCCTACACCCCTCAACAAAATGGTGTAGCAGAGAGGAAGAACCGAACATTGATGGATTTGGCAAGGACCATGATGGCGGAATTCAAATCTCCGTACAACTTTTGGGCCGAAGCCACCAACACTGCATGTCATGCTTCCAATAGGCTCTACCTCCCCAAAGGCTTGAACAATACTCCATATGAGATACTTACCGGAAAGAAGCCCAACCTCAAGTACTTCTGGGTGTTTGGTTGTAAGTGTTTCATTCTCAAGAAAGGTGTTCGTTTGTCTAAATTCAAACCTAGAGCTCAAGAGGGCATATTTGTTGGTTATGCTACAAACTCTCATGCTTACCGTGTCCTCAAAAAGTTCACCAGACTCATTGAGGAGACGTGTAACATGGAGTTTGATGAAAATAACGGCTCCAAGTGGTCTTTGTGATGTAGGTGATGAAATTCCTCCCCAAGCCATAAGAAGAATGGGGATTGGTCAAATACTCCCCATTGAGGAACCCCTTGTGGCCGAAGGAGAAGGACAATGCTCTACTCAAGTGGAGCCATCACCTACACTAGACCCACACGCTTCCGAAGAACAAAATGAAGGCCCTCAACCCAATTAACAAGATCAAGGGCAAGATATACTCCATGGAGATGGTGATGCACCAACTGATGCCCAAGATCAAGTTCATGCCTCCGAGCGCGCTCAAGATCAAGAGCAAACTCAAGGTCAAGGGCAAGCTCAAGACAGTGCTCAAGATCAAGAGCAAGCTCAAGATCAAGAGAAAACTCAAGACGGTGCTTAAGATGTGCAAGATGATCCTCAAATGCCCATTGAGGAACTTTTGGAGCATCGTGCCGCTAAGGTGGCTTCCAAGCTAAAGCATCAACAACATGTAATGGAGAATGTGCTTGGAAGCTTGAGAAGGGGTAACTACTCATAAACAATTATCAAACTTCTGTGAGCATCACACATTTGTTTCGTGTGTTAAGCCCCAAAAGGTACATGAGGCGCTTGATGATGAGGATTGGCTTGAAGCCATGCACGATGAACTCAACAACTTTGAGCGCAATCAAGTTTTGGAATTAGTGCCAAGGCTAATGGAGGAACATAATGTCATAGGAACCAAATGGATCTTCAAGAACAAGCAAGATGCAAATGGTGTTGTTGTTCGAAACAAGGCAAGATTGGTGGCACAAGGCTACTCCCAAGTCGAGGGTATCAACTACGGTGAAACCTTTGCCCTTGTTGCTCGTCTTGAATCTATTCACATGTTGCTTGCATATGCATCTCATCAGGACTTTAAATTGCAACAAATGGATGTGAAAAGTGCATTTCTTAATGGTCCTTTGAGTGAGTTGGTGTATTTCAAACAAGCTCCAGGATTCAAGGATCCCAAGTTCCCACTCATGTATACAAACTCAAAAAGGTGCTCTATGGTCTTAAGCAAGCCCCACGTGCGTGGTATGAGTACCTTACCGAGTTGTTGCAAGATCGTAGGTTTGAAATTGGGAAAATGGATCCCACTCTTTTTACTAAGAGGGTCAAAGTGGATTTGTTCATATGCCAACTATATGTTGATGATATTATCTTTGGTTCTCCTAACAAATCTTTTAATGATGAGTTTGCCGCACTAATGAGTGAGAAGTTTGAGATGTCTATGATGGGAGAATTAAAGTTCTTTCTTGGGTTCGAAGTGAAACAAAGAAGAGAAGGAACTTTCATCAACCAAGCCAAGTATACCCAAGGCATGCTCAAGAAATTCAAGCTAGATGATGTCAAGCCGGTCAAGTTTCTAATTCCCACCAAATGCAAGCTTGACAGTGATCCCAATGGTAAAGCGGTGGATCAAAAGGTATATCGTTCCACATTGGATCCTTGCTTTACCTTTGTGCATCTAAACCGGATATCATGTTGAGTGTGGGAATTTGTGCACTGTTTCAAGCCGCGCCTAAGGAAAGTCACTTTGTGCCGATCAAGCGAATCTTTCGATATTTGGCTCATACCCCAAACTTTGGCTTATGGTATCCCAAAGGAGCAAGCTTTGATCTCATGGGTTACTCGGATTCGGATTGGGAGGGAGATTGTGTGGATAGGAAGTCAACTTCCGGAGGGTGTCAATTCCTTGGTCGCTCCTTGGTGAGTTGGTCTTCAAAGAAGCAAAATTATATCTCTCTTATCCACCGAGGGCGAGTATGTAGCCACCGCAAGTTGTTGTGCACAATTGCTATGGATGAGGCAAACTTTAAAGAATTACGATGTCACATGTGACAAAGTGCCTCTTCCATGTGACAATGAAAGTGTTATCTAGATCTCTCTCAATCCATTGCAACAGAGCAATAAGAAGCATATTGAGATTCGATCACATCAAGTGTGGAGATATTGATATCATCTACATCAACACTCAAGAGAAACTAGCGGATATTTTCACCAAGCCTCTAGATGAAGCAAGATTTCATGAGTTAATGCATGAGCTAAATATCATTGATTTGAGTAATGTGGCTTGAATCTAGGCACACCCCACCACACTCATCATCATATCTTGTTCTATATGTAGGCATGGATATAGGGGGACTGTTGTTCTCTCAATGAACTCTCCCTCCCCCCAATATGCATAAATCAATCACGTCTTTCACTTTAGCCATCTTTTATAGTACTTGTGCTTCAAAGATGAGTTTAGGTCATGGGCCCAAGGTTAAAATCATCGCGGTGCCATACCTCTTGACTCAAACATTGGTGGCCTCGGCCACCGCCCTCTCTTTGAGACTTGTGTGGTTTCTCTCTTGTTTTGTTTTGTGTTGTTTGGTGTTTTGCCTCTAGTCTCTTCGTGGGTGCATCTTTGGTTTTTGGTGGTGTTTTGCTCTTTAAGGTGCTCCCTCGACTCATTTTGGTGTTTATTTTGTTGGAGCTAAGCCTTTTTGTCATATGGTTTGTCGAGTTTCTTGCTGGGCGGTACTACCGCTTAATGGCATCAAGCGGTACTACCGCCCGCCTGAGCGCTACTACCGCTGCTGGGCGGGACTGGGGGGGGGGGGTTATGTCGGGTAGGGGAAGTTTCTTTTCTCCCCCATACCCATTCAATTCGCCCCACCCGTTCCTCTTTTGCTCCAGCGACGAACTCATCGCGGGAGGCCGCCGCCGGGCCGACTTCTCTGAGCCATCCTTTGCATTTACAATCGGTGGAATCTATCCCCAGCACTTCCTCTTGCCATGGATGCTGGCATTGCCCCCGTTCTTCTCTTCGTTGCTTCTAATTTTTAGATCTAGGCTTTTGGGGCAATAGTCTTTGCATTTATCAATTTTTGGCCAAATCGAGGCTTGAGTAGGATGTTGAAGGCTGATAGACTAGTTGGATTAAATTTTGGTAGGGGTATTTTTGATTTTCGCACCCCCGGTAGTACCGGTTTTGGCCGCGGCAGTAGTCAAACTGCCGTCCTCTGCCTCGGGCAGTACTATCGCTCCCATAGAGCGGTGCTACCGTTGGAGGCGGTAGGCGGTGCTACCGTTTCCTGGTAGCAGCACTCCCGCTGGGATGCCAACCTCCATCTTTCTCATACCATACTTTGATCTTTGTTGCTTTTCTGCCGGCTTATGCTCATTTCCTCTTTGCCTTGTTTGTTCGTGTGTTTGGTTCCAGGTGATGGCCCTTTGGAGCACCCTGTCCATCGTGTCAACCCCGGGCGTCCGGGTGGATCAAAGCGCTATCGCACTTTTGAGACAGCGGCTGCTTCTTCAAGTGCTCCTCCAACTCAGCCCAAGGCGCCCTCCAAGAGCGTTGCCAAGAAGCCCAAGACGAAGCCCAAGTCTGTGACAGAGATGACTGCTAAGGAATTCTATGCCGCTCGTCGCCGCAACCCCTATAATCATGATCAAGATCCAACTCTTGTCAATCATTCTTTCTGGAACTGGTTTCAGTGGTCTGTCTACTTTGATGTGCTCAAAGCAAAGAAGAATCTCTATGTTGATGTTCGCTCCATCGACATTTCGTTTATGGAGAAGGATCATGCTTACTTTGGAGAGGCACTGTATATGTGTGCTTAGTTGAACATTCTCAAGCTCACGGAGTTCAACAAGGATTTTGATGCGGACATGGTGGCTCATTTTTATGTCACGGTCCACCTTGGCACTGATGAGGAAAGAACTTTGACTTGGATGACAAATGGCAGACTTCTCTCAGTCAAATGGAAGGCGTTCATGGAACTGTTGGGTGTTGAAGACCAAGGACTTGACAACCCAGTCGGCTTTGGTCCTCACAAGAATGTCACTTCTACTCACAAGTAGGCTCTCTGGCCTTACAACACTGTGAAGATTCACCCTGAGGGAGTCTTGGACTAAGGGGTCCACGGGCGTCCAGATAATTTGGTATGGGCCAGATTGGAGGGCCGTGAAGATACAAGGCAGAAGACCTTTCCCCGTGTCTAGATGGGACTCTCCTTTGCATGGATGGCAAGCTTAGAGTTCGGATGTATTATTTCCTTTCTCTGTAAACCGACTCTGTACAACCCTAGACCCCTCCGGCGTCTATATAAACCAGAGGGTTTCGTCCATAGAGGCTAAGACAAATCACATAGGCTAGACATCTAGGGTTTAGCCATTATGATCTTGAGGTAGATCGACTCTTGTAACCCCTATACTCATCAAATACAATCAAGCAGGACGTAGGGTTTTACCTCCATTAAGAGGGCCCGAACCTGGGTAAACATTGTGTCACCCTTGTCTCCTGTTTCCCTCGATCCTCAGACGCATAGTTCGGGACTCCCTACCCAAGATCGGCTGGTTTTGACACCAACATTGGTGCTTTCAGTGAGAGTTCCACTGTGTTGTCGATGATGGGATCGATGGCTCGCCTTGTCATTAATGACAGCATCACCTCGGGAGAAACCCTAGCTCCGGGACAGCTCCTCCAGCTCGGCAGTTTCACAATGGGCGTCCACACGGCCTTTAAGCCAAGGGTGGCCCTCGAAATCGCTAAACATCGCCTTCACGTTGGCCTCGAACACCCCGAAAAGATGGATCCAATAGATATTTCGTCTTTAAATGAGCTACTTGATCGCATTGCCGCCTTGGGAGTAGCAATAGACTACTATCGGATTGGGCTTAAACCCGATCAGAGGGAAATCAGGTCCCCGCCGATGACCCATATGCTAGCGGTCGTGGAAGAACATGCCGATGATACTTCTCCCCCAAGTTGAGAACAAACTATGTTCGGATTTCCGAGTCACACGAGCCGGATACCCATCTTCGGGAAGAGACCTCTTGTCCTCCGAACATAGAACCAGGCATTGAGCCTGAAAACTGCCAGGACACTTCGGACCCTGGACCGGTGACTTTGCAGATTCTTCAAATTTCGGATGCAATAATGGGCCAGGATTCGGATTTCAGCCCACCCACCCACCACATAAAATATTCCCCAAACAACTTAGGTCATCCAGATGTATGCGACCTAATGTACGTACGGCAACAACCTGAGGAAACAGTCCACCACTTTTGGGCCAGGTTCCTCCTTGTTAAAGACAAAATCAAGGACTGTTGTGACGATGCCGCGATTTCAATATTTCACCGCAATTGCACGGACGAGGGAATCCTTAGTGCCCTCAACCGCCGCCGCATGCCGCACTTTTCAGATCTGGCACACATAGTCCAGAAATTTAGTGCAATGGAAAGCACCTGGAAGGCACAAATAGCTCGGTGGGATCCTTCGGCCTTCAAGCAGCCCACCGGGCGGACAAAAAGGATGCACCCCTATGGGGTACCCGATCATAATCCCATGGACAAAAAAGTGAAGCCCTTTACGGGACACAGAACTTTCCCCGATGACCTACTCGATAAACCTTGCCAGATACACACAACGCCGAATACCAAACCAACACATAGCCTTCAGGCATGTTGGGTACCCTGGCAGGTGGCTAAGAGCAGTGAGGCCATCCTCACCAGCATTCCTCAAGAGAGGCACTCTTCGGAAAATGCCGATCTCAACGTTTTTATGGTCTTCGAGACCTTTTCTTCCAATAAACGATGCAAGAGGGCGCTGTGCGACCTTGCCGAAGTCAACCAGGTTGCAGCAGTAAATCCTTGGAACAACATGGCGATAACCTTCAACGCTGAGGATGAGCCAAGGGCCAAATCTGTCCGAGCACGAGCCGCTTTGGTCTTAAACCTAATAGTAGATGGCTTTCGGCTCATAAAAGTACTCATGGACGGTGGCAGCGGATTAAACCTCATTTACAAAGATACACTCCAAAAAATGCAGGTGAATAAAAGTCGCATTGAGCAAAGCGGCACCACTTTCCGAGGCATCATCCCCAGTCGAGAAGTAATAAGCTCGGGGAGGATTAAACTCAACGTCGTATTCGGCACGCCGGAGAACTATAGGTCCGAAGAGTTGCTCTTCCATGTGGCACATTTCCACAACAGATATCATGCCTATTAGGGCGAGAAGCATTCATCCGCTTTTCAAGCTATACCCCATTACGGGTACATAAAGCTCAAAATGCCAGGGCCCAACAGAGTTATCACCATCACCAGTGATCCGGATATAGCACTCCGTGCCAAAAACAAAACCACATCACTAGCCCTCGAGGCGCTATCTGAGGCACTGCCGGCCGAGGAACTGACTACTCTCCGCTCTACAGTGGACAAGGACGATGTAATCCTCGACAAGAGGCCCAAATCCACTTCCTTTAAACGAGCAGGTGAAATAGTCAAATTTCAAGTGCACCCAACAGATCCTAACAAAACTATAGCCATTGGAGCACAGCTGGATCCAATGATTGACGCTGCCTTAAGAGCGTTTTTGCGTGAAAATTGGGACATCTTTGCCTGGCATCCTTCGGATATGCCAGGAATCCCACGCAGACTGGCCGAACACAGCCTCAATACAATTAAGGGCTTTAAACCATTCAAGCAAACGCTGCGGCGCTTTTCCGAACCCAAGCGACAAGCCATGGGGGAAGAGCTAGCCAAACTACTTGAAGCCGGATTCATTAGAGAGATCAAACACCCGGACTGGCTGGCAAACCTGGTCATGGTGCCAAAGAAGGATAAGTCCCGGCGCCTCTGTGTCAGTTTCAAAGACCTAAACAAGGCTTGCCCTAAGGACCCCTTCCCACTGCCCCGCATTGACCAAATCATTGATGCAACCGCAGGGCATGACTCACTGTGCTTCCTCGACGCATACTTCGGATACCATCAAATTAAGATGAAGGAATCTGATCAGGCCGCAACGACATTCATCACTCCGTACGGGCCCTTTTGCTTTAACACTATGCCTTCCGGGCTAAAAAACGCCAGCACCACCTACCAGCGCATGATCCAAACATGCCCGGAAAAACAAATTGGCAAGACAGTGGAGGCATATGTAGATGATGTAGTCATCAAAACCAAACATGTCAAATCATTGTTGGATGACTTACGCCTCACATTCGACAACCTCCGAACATTTGACATACGACTCAATCCGGAAAAATGTGTTTTTGACATCCTAGCCGGAAAACTGCTCGGGTTTATTGTCTCCAATAGAGGAATCGAAGCAAATCCGGCCAAAATCCGAGCCTTGTATTAGCGACACCAATAGACCTAAAGCAAGTCCAAAAACTAGCTGGGTGCATGGCAGCCCTGAGCCGCTTTATCTCCAGACTGGGAGAAAAGGCACTACCACTTTATTGCCTGCTCTGACGTATCGATCACCTCGAGTGGACGGCTGCGGCGACGGCCGGGTTGGAAGAAATAAAAACTTTGTTAGCAAACAACCCAATTCTGGCAGCACCAAATGTTGGCGAGCCCATGCTTCTGTACATATCAACAACTCACCAAGTAGTGAGCGTTGTTCTTGTTGTCGAACGAGAGGAAGAGGGACACAAATTCCCACTCCAAAAACTAGTATATTACATATCGGAGGTCCTCACACCATGTAAATCCCGATACCCGCATTATCAAAAGATAGCATATGCGGTCTTCATGGCATCTCGAAAGCTGCGGCACTACCTTCAAGAGTGCTCGATCACGGTGGCCTCTGAAGTACCACTCAATGATCTCATAAACAACCGAGACGCCACCGGCCGCATCGCCAAATGGGCTATAGAGCTCCTAACATTCGAAATAACATACAAGCCACGCCGATCTATTAAATCGCAGGTGTTGATTGACTTCATCGCCGAATAGACAGAAGCCGAACTCCCTAAAGAGTATAGCATATACTCCAACTGGGTGGTGTACTTTGACGGCTGCAAAATGTTAGCCGGGCTGGGGGGCGGTGTCATCCTAATATCCCCTACAGGGGTCACAGTCCGTTATGTATTGCAAATCATGTATACGGATTCCAATAATGCAGTCAAATATGAAGCGCTCCTACATGGACTCCGGATGGCCGTTTCCATGGGCATACAATGCCTCGAAGTGCGTGGGGATTCCAACCTCGCGATATCCCAAATAAATGGAGAATTCGATGCAAAGGATCCAAAGATGGCGGCCTACTGCAATGCCATACTTAGAATATCCGCTCGATTTGAGGGGCTCGAGTTTCATCATGTGGCTCGAGATAGCAATCAGGAAGCGGACATCCTTGCTCGAATGGGCACTAAACGCGACCCCATCCCGCCTAACACCTTTTTGGAAAGGCTTTTCAAACCATCCGTGGTATGGCAAGATGAGAGCGGAAATAACAGTCCGGTGCCGATCATATCCCCGGACGCGGAACATGATTCAGATATCATCGGGGGCTCGAGCACAGAGCAAACACCCTCCGCTCATGTAATCACGGCGGCCATTTCTCCATGGACCGAACCCTTCTTGGCCTACCTTAATAGGAAGGAGCTCCCTAATGATCAGAACGAGGCCTATCGCATAGTCCGACGCTCTAAGGCCTATAAAGTCCACGAGGGAGAGCTCTACAATAAAATTACCACCGGAGTCCTTCAAAGATGTATCTCAGAAGAGGAGGGGCGGCAGCTCTTGGCCGAATTACATGCTGGCCTCGGTGGCCATCATGCCGCAGCCCGGGCCCTAGTAAGTAAAGCTTTACGTATAGGCTTCTTCTGGCCCACAGCCCGAGCGGACACACAGGCCCTTGTACAGCGTTGTGTCGGATGCCAGCCTTTTGCTAATCAAAGCCATTTGCTGCCCACTACCCTCAGAACAATCCCCATTACTTGGCCTTTCGTTGTCTGGGGGCTAGACATGGTTGGACCCCTTAAAGGGAAGCCATAATAAAAAGCATTTGCTGGTTATGGTGGATAAATTCACCAAGTGGATAGAGGCCAAAGCGGTAAAAACGGCCGAAGCCGTACCGGTGATCGATTTCATATCCGGTGTTGTACACAGTTATGGCGTCCCGCACAACATCATTACTGACAATGGTTCTAACTTTACAGTCGACAAGGCGAAAACTTGGTGTGCTAATCTGGGCATTAAGCTCGACTACGCCTCCGTTTATCACCCTCAAACAAACGGCCAGGTCAAACGAGCTAATGGCATGATAATGAGCGGCATCAAACCTAGACTAGTGCGCTCCTTACAGGAATCAGATAAGCACTGGGTTGGGGAACTCGATTTCGTACTCTAGGGGCTGCGGACCACACCCAATCGCACGACCGGATACAAACCCTTCTTTATGGTGTACAGCGCAGAGGCTGTCTTGCCATGCGACATTATTCATGACTAACCTCGAGTGCGCATTTATGAAGAGAGAGAAGCCGATCTCGATTGGCAGGACGATCGAGACGGCCTGGAGGAGGAGCGCGATGTTGTGAAGGCCCGTTCCGCATTCTATCAACAACATGCTCGGAGATATCAAAGCAGAGAAGTGTGGGCAAAGACTTATAATGTCGGTGAGCTCGTTCTACACCTACCAGAGAAGAAAAAGGACAAGCTCAAACCAAAATGGGAGGGTCCCTTCATTATAGATGAAGTTCTCACTTGAGGAGCCTATCGCCTTCGCAATGCATCGGATAATCGCTTAGAGCCGAACCCATGGAACGCTGCTCGGCTCCAAAGATTCTACGCCTAAATCCGGACATACACCTTTGTTCGTTTCTTTTTCTCATTTTCAATTTTTCCTTTTTCTCCTTTTTATACGATTTCCAACATGTGTTCGGGTAAGCCGCACACTTGCGGGGTATACATCCTTAAATGTACACACCCCACCACAACTGGGGGCTTCTCTTAATAAAAGCTTATTATTATTTGGAGCATAGATCTCACCATATATATGTGTTGTCTTCTCACATACGTCCTTTTCTTCGCCATTATATGCACCTTTATGACTTAAGTTTTTGCCAAGCTAGGTTGTCTGGCTCCTGTGCTTTATGCCCTACGTTCCCACTTGTTCGGCTAGGGCATAAAGGGAGCACCTATGTGATTGTTACAACCGGGTCATCCAGACATGTACCTCAGATGGGTGAAGCCGAAAGCTAGCATTCTTAAGAGAATAATTGGTCGGCGGACAAACGAGGAATTGCCTTTGTTGTAATATAAAACTCCCAAAATATAAAGCTTCTTGTGATTTTTTAGTATCATAGCTTAGGCATGCATAAATAACGCATGATGACCCAGGGAGAGGAACCCTTAATGGAACTATTCTCTCTGGAAGATGTTTCTTACGTTAAAAAGTAATATAACATAACTCCCCGAATACAGTTTGTCTGTTCAAGCACCATGACTGGATTGCCTGGTTTCTAAACATACTTGGTGTCTACCACAGGTATAGTATTCAGAAACACTCCAACCCTTGGGTTTCGGAGGTTGAAGCAGAAGGTCTGCCATGACAATCTTTTCAATTTCGGCCAGAGATAAGTTTGATGATACATCACATTGTTACATGGAATCAAACACCTACTCTTTATCTATACCATCTATAAGGCTGTCTAGTTTACATCCTGTTGGGAAAATTTGGCGGCTATCTTTACTTGGTCGTACACCAAGCTGACCATAATTTCTTGTCTGTCTGGTCTCCGAGGTCCGACCCGGGCCATATGATTCGGATCAAGTCCGGTATACCATGTTTTCACCATGGCCCAGGCTTCTCGTGCACCTTCTCGACATGCTGATGCCTTCCATAGTTCAAAGCGGTGTCGAGCTCCCTTGAATAAATGCACAAGATCCTCCATAATTTCTGGAGGAGATTCGGATGGCCACAAAGCCTTAGCCATGTTCCTCATGACTTTGCGAGATCGCTCGTGCACTTGGGATAGCTCTTGCAGCAAGTTGCCTTGAAATCCGGACACTTCTCCCTCGGGCCACCCGGTTAGCAAACCTACAAGAACAATTTTGTAAAACTTTCCATCAAGGGACCGTATGAAAATCAGGATAAAGGACATACTGAATATGCCGCCTTTCAATTTTCCGTTCTCCTTCAAGGCATCCGACAGTTGAGCTCATACGTCCTTTAGTTCTTCAGCTTGCTTGATGTTTGCATCCTGTATTTTGTTCTTCTCATCAATGGTCCGTGTTAATACACGTTGACCAGCGGCTTCTTGCCCTTTGTTTGTCTGCCTGAGCAGCCCTTAGCCTCTCCTCCAGCTGCTCTGTCGATCCTTCTGCTGAAAACTGAACAATGCATATTTAAAACTCTTGTTGGCGTAGAATCGTATTTTCCGGACACTGTTGTGCTTACCATTAGTTGCCTTTTTGGAATTCTTCAAATCTTCCAGTTCGGCGGTGAGAACAATTAGCTTGGTACGATATTCTTCAAGCTCCTTGGACAATGTGTTCTTCTTCTTCGTGAGTACTTGATGATATAACAACCCTTAAATCAGTTGGGCCAACTGCTTCAAGTCTCAGGGGCTACTGGCATACGACCATGCAAAATTGTGTCAAACTTTACCTGTATTTTCGTTAAGAACAACTGTATAACTCCGGCAAGGCCGTCTCGAGCAGCTCGGATATAAGCATCTGTTGAGCTTAGTGAAGTGAATTCTTGTTCGGATAAGGCTGGAGCACGCATAGCTTCCTTCAAGCGACGGTGGTTCATCACGCTTTCCACTTCGGAATTCGTGACCGACACGCCATGCGAATCCTCTTGAGGAGGAAGAACAGGCGCGGCATTTGCTTGCGCCCTAACCGAGGGATCGGCATCGTATTAGTGGGCAATTGGCTAACGGGGCGTTTTCCCACCGTTTGCCGCGTACTCCTCCTAAAAATAAAAAGGAGAGACTCTTAATAATCAGGACTCATGCCTTGGCAAGCATTAAGTACACATACCTCTTGGAAGACTGTGAAGTCTCCATGGTACTCCTGGTCCCTTTCGTTTTGAATGACAACCTTGTGTGGGGGCCGCCCTCAAGGAGACACGGTCCCAGGAGCGTCGATCCTATTGAAGATCCAGATCAGTACAATGGATAAGGGTGTAGATGGGGACCTCTTCTTAAGAAGCCTCTAGATACTCACAATGCAGAATGGGTAAAGGCGAGGCTAGTCAGTGATGATGGCCACTTCCGAACCGTCAAGGCTCGCCTGATAAAATACCCATCGTCAAATTCTATGTATATATCCGGATCCTTGCAAAAGCCAGGATCTTTGTCGCGATTATGATCCTCCGGCTAAGGAGCAGGACAGTGGACGTCCTCGATCATCCTTCTCCATGACTAGTTGGTGGCAACAAAGAAAAAGTACATTCGATTAGTGTCTGTCATGCAGTAAAGTAAATACAGCTGAATTGAGATCTTACCCAATCAATAGGGGTGTACATGGAATAGGCCTCCCGACAGTTTAACTGGAGAAAATCTTCTTTTTCCCCTTGTACAGATCGGCCAAAATGGAGGCCAGTTCGGCTGGAGTATCCGGACCCTGCCGTCTGTAACGGGACGCGTCGTTGATGGTAACTGGAACTACGTCAGTATTTCCCCGGAGAGGGAGGGATGATGCAGCACAGCGGCGGTAGGTATTTCCCTCAGTTATGAAACCAAGGTTATCGAACCAGTAGGACAACCAAGCAACACAACGTAAACAGCCCATGCACACAAATAACAACACCTCGCAACCCGACGTGTTAAAGGGGTTGTCAATCCCTTTCGGGTAACGGCGCCAGAAATTGGTGCGTGATGGTAAAAAGGTTGTAATAGATTGGATAAATAGATCGCAAATAAAATAAAGTGTAGCAAAGTATTTTTTGTATTTTTGATTTAATAGATATGAAAATAAAAGCAAGGAAAAAGTAGATCGCAAAGGCAAATATGAGAAATAAGACCCGAGGGCCGTAGGTTTCAGTAGTGGCTTCTCTCAAGAAAAATAGCAAACGGTGGGTAAACAAATTACTGTTGGGCAATCGATAGAACTTCAAATAATTATGACGATATCTAGGCAATGATCATTACATAGGCATCACTTCCAAGATTAGTAGACCGACTCCTGCCTGCATCTACTACTACTACTCCACACATCGACCGCTATCTAGCATGCATCTAGTCTATTAAGTTCATGGAAAAACGGAGTAATGCAATAAGAACAATGACATGATGTAGACAAGATCCGTTTATCTATATGGCAGTAGATATAGATCTCGTCTTTTTATCCTTAGTAGGCTAGACAAATCACATAGGCTAGACATCTAGGGTTTAGCCATTACGATCTCGAGGTAGATCGACTCTTGTAACCCCTATACTCATCAAATACAATCAAGCATGATGTAGGGTTTTACCTCCATTAAGAGGGTCCGAACCTGGGTAAACATCGTGTCACCCTTGTCTCCTGTTTCCCTCGATCCTCAGAAGCACAGTTCGGGACCCCCTACCCGAGATCGGCCAGTTTTGACACCGACACACCCCGTGACGGAGAAGAAGACCCAAGAGCTGTTTCCTTTTCTGGACATCCTTCATCTCAGAGAAACTCTGTTTCCTCGCATTGGGAGCTTGGATATGGTCCATTCATACCTTGTGTATACATTACTGTTTTGCCAGCATGAGAAGGACAACAACACAGGAGAGTCCTTGGATATTTCTCATGTCATGTGGTCAGAGCTCCTCTGTGCCATCACTGAGCACAAGTTCCCCATCTATGCCCCCTACCTTATGTTGCTCATTGAGAAGGCATGGGCACACACTTATCCTGGTGTCTTGCTGGAGACCGGTGACATGATCTCTCACGAGATCAAGCGCCTAAGACAGAAGGAGCACTAGGGCGCTCCTATTCTAGAGTCTGGGATTTCGTCAGGTGCTGATGAGGTTGAGGCTAAGGCTGAGGATGATGAGGACTATGAGCCCTCTGGTGTGGATCCCTCTTGGGCAAAGAAGCTCAAGCGCAAGATGAAGAAGCTTTTCTGCATGGAGTCTCACAGGCAGTATATGGCTCATGTGTCTGAGAAAAAGTCAAGGAGTCATCACAAGGAGCTCATGCGTCAGCTTGGTGCTACAGTCAATAGTGGGTATGAGGGCAAGATCACTGATGAGGAGGAGTGGATTTCTCAGCACTGCCCCTGGACGGATTCAGAGTCTGAGCAGCCCACTGCCGATCACGGAGACGCTGGCGACCACGCGGGGATGTGAAGATGGAGATCTTCAGCGTTGCTATCACCTGTGACTGTAGCAGTACTCTTTGTCCTTTTGGTGTCTCGATGCCGAAGGGGGAGAGAGTTTAGGGATTTGCCGAGTTGTGAGTGTGTTCTTCTGTGTCTTTTTTTGCCGTGTCTTTCTCTCTTGCAAACTCTTGTGTGTTGTGTGATACGTCTCCAACGTATCTATAATTTTTTATTGTTCCATGCTATTATATTATATGTTTTGGATGTTTAATGGGCTTTAATATGCACTTTTATATTATTTTTGGGACTAACCTATTAATTGAAGACCCAGTGCAAATTGCTGTTTTTTTTGCCTATTTCAGTGTTTCGCAGAAAGGGAATATCGAACGAATAAAACCTTCGCGAGGATCTTTTTTGGAACAAACGCAATCCAAGAGACTTGGAGTGGTGGTCAAGGAAGCAACGAGGCGGCCACGAGGTAGTGAGGTGATGTCTACTACACAATCTTCTTCTTGTAGACGTTGTTGGGCCTCCAAGTGCAGAGGTTTGTAGGACAGTAGCAAATTTCCCTCAAGTGGATGACCTAAGGTTTATCAATCCATGGGAGGCGTAGGATGAAGATGGTCTCTCTCAAACAACCCTGCAACAAAATAACAAAGAGTCTCTTATGTCCCTAGCACACCCCATACAATGGTAAATTGTATAGGTGCACTAGTTCGGCGAAGAGATGGTGATACAAGTGCAATATGGATGGTAGATATATGTTTTTGTAATCTAAAAATATAAAAACAGCAAGGTAACTAATGATAAAAGTGAGCACAAACGGTATTGCAATGCGTTGAAATAAGGCCTAGGGTTCATACTTTCACCAGTGCAAGTTCCCTCAGCAATAATAACATAATTGGATCATATAACTCTCCCTCAACATGCAACAAAGAGTCACTCTGAAGTCACTAATAGCGGAGAACAAACGAAGAGATTATGGTAGGGTACGAAACCACCTCAAAGTTATCCTTTCTGATCGATCTATTCAAGAGTCCATAGTAAAATAACACGGAGCTATTCTTTCCGTTCAATCTATCATAGAGTTCGTACTAGAATAACACCTTAAGACACAAATCAACCAAAACCCTAATGTCACCTAGATACTCCAATGTCACCTCAAGTATCCGTGGGTATGATTATACGATATGCATCACACAATCTCAGATTCATCTATTCAACCAACACAAAGAACTTCAAAGAGTGCCCCAAAGTTTCTACCAGAGAGTCAAGACGAAAACATGTGCCAACCCCTATGCATAAGTTCACGGAACTCGCAAGTTGATCACCAAAACATACATCAAGTGGATCACGTGATATCCCATTGTCACCACAGATAAGCACATGCAAGACATACATCAAGTGTTCTCAAATCCTTAAAGACTCAATCCGATAAGATAACTTCAAAGGGAAAACTCAATCCATTACAAGAGAGTAGAGGGGGAGAAACATCATAAGATCCAACTATAATAGCAAAGCTCGCGATACATCAAGATCGTACCATCTCAAGAACACGCGCGAGAGAGATCAAACACATAGCTACTGGTACATACCCTCTGCCCTGAGGGATAACTACTCCCTCCTTGTCATGGAGAGCACCAGGATGATGAAGATGGCCACCGAAAAGGGATTCCCCCTCCGGCAAGGTGCCGGAACGGGTCTAGATTTGTTTTCGGTTTCTACGGAGGCTTCTGGCGGCGGAACTCCCGATCTATTGTGCTGTGCGATGTTTCTAGGGCATGTTGATATATATAGGTGAAAGAAGTCGGTCAGGTGGGGCACGAGGCAGGGGGTGCCCCTAGGGGGTAGTGCGCGCCCCCACCCTCGTGGTGGCCTCGGGACTCTTCTGGCCCACCTACGGTACTCCGTGGGCTTCTTCTGGTCCAAAAATGATCTCCGTGAAGTTTCAGGTCAATTGGACTCCGTTTGATTTTCCTTTTCTGCGATAGTTAAAAACAAGGAAAAAACAGAAATTGGCACTGGGCTCTTGGTTAATAGGTTAGTCCCAAAAATAATATAAAAGTGTATAATAAAGCCCATAAACATCGAAAACAGATAATATAATAGCATGGAACAATAAAAAATTATAGATACGTTGGAGACATATCAGCATCCCCAAGCTTAATTCCTGCTCGTCCTCGAGTAGGTAAATTATAAAAGAAGAATTTTTGATGTGGAATGCTTCCTAACATATTTCTCAATGTAATTTTTCTTTATTGTGGCATGAATGTTCAGATCCTAAAGATTCAAGATAAAATTTTAATATTGACATAGAAATAATAATACTTCAAGCATACTAACTAAGCAATCATGTCTTCTCAAAATAACATGGCCAAAGAAAACTATCCCTACAAAATCATATAGTATGGCTATGCTCTATCTTCATCACACAAAATATTTAAATCATGCACAACCCCGATGACAAGCCAAGCAATTGTTTCATACTTTTGATGTTCTCAAACCTTTTCAATCTTCACGCAATACATGAGCATGAGCCATGGATATAGCACTATAGCTGGAATAGAATGGTGGTTGTGGAGAAGACAAAAAGGAGAAGATAGTCTCACATCAACTAGACGTATCAACGGGCTATGGAGATGCCCATCAATAGATATTAATGTGAGTGAGTAGGGATTTCCATGCAACGGATGCACTAGAGCTATAAGTGTATGAAAGCTCAAAAAGAAACTAAGTGGGTGTGCATCCAACTCGCTTGCTCACGAAGACCTAGGGCATTTTGAGGAAGCCCATCATTGGAATATACAAGACAAGTTCCATAATGAAAGATTCCCACTAGTATATGAAAGTGACAACATAGAAGACTCTCTATCATGAAGATCATGGTGCTACTTTGAAGCACAAGTGTGGTAAAAGGATAGTAGCATTGCCCCTTCTCTCTTTTTCTCTCATTTTTTATTTTTTTATTTTTTATTTGGGCCTTTTCTCTTTTTTATGGCCTCTTTTTTTCTCTTTTTTTCGTTCGGTGTCTCATCCCGACTTGTGGGGGAATCATAGTCTCCATCATCCTTTCCTCACTGGGACAATGCTCTAATAATCATGATCATCACACTTTAATTACTTACAATTCAAGAATTACAACTCGATACTTAGAACAAAATATGACTCTATATGAATGCCTCCGGCGGTGTACCGGGATGTGCAATGATGCATAAGTGACATGTATGAAAGAATTATGAACGGTGGCTTTGCCACAAATACGATGTCAACTACATGATCATGCAAAGCAATATGACAATGATGGAGCGTGTCATAATAAACGGAACAGTGGAAAGTTGCATGGAAATATATCTCGGAATGGCTATGGAAATGCCATAATAGGTAGGTATGGTGGTTGTTTTGAGGAAGGTATATGGTGGGTTTATGGTACCGGCGAAAGTTGCGCTGTACTAGAGAGGCTAGCAATGGTGGAAGGGTGAGAGTGCGTATAATCCATGGACTCAGCATTAGTCATAAAGAACTCACATATTTATTGCAAAAATCTATTAGTTATCAAAACAAAGTACTACGCGCATGCTCCTAGGGGGATAGATTGGTAGGAAAAGTCCATCGCTCGTCCCCGACCGCCACTCATAATGAAGACAATCAATAAATAAATCATGCTCCGACTTCATCACATAATAGTTCACCATACGTGCATGCTACGGGAATCACAAACTTCAACACAAGTATTTCTCAAATTCGCAACTACTCAAGTAGCATGACTCTAATATCACCATCTCCATATCTCAAAACAATCATCAGGTATCAAACTTCTCTTAGTATTCGATGCACTTATATGAAAGTTTTTATTATACCCATCTTGGATGCCCATCAGATTAGGACTAGTTTCATAACAAAAGCAAACTACCATGCTGTTCTAAAGACTCTCAAAATAATATAAGTGAAGCACAAGAGTTCATCTATTTCTATAAAATAAAACCACCGCCGTGCTCTAAAAGGATATAAGTGAAGCACTAGAGCAAATGACAAAGTACTCCGAAAGATATAAGTGAAGATCAATGAGTAGTCGAATAATTATGCAACTATGTGAAGACTCTCTAAAATTTAAGAATTTTGGATATTGGTATTTTATTCAAACAGCAAGCAAAACAAAAGAAAATAAAATGACGCTCCAAGCAAAACACATATCATGTGGTGAATAAAAATATAGCTCCAAGTAAAGTTACAGATAGATGAAGACAAAAGAGGGGATGCCTTCCGGGGCATCCCCAAGCTTAGGCTCTTGGTTGTCCTTGAATATTACCTTGGGGTGCCTTGGGAATCCCCAATCTTAGGATCTTGCCACTCCTTATTCCATAGTCGATCGAATCTTTACCCAAAACTTGAAAACTTCACAACACAAAACTTAGCAGAAAACTCGTAAGCTCCGTTATAAAAACAAAACAAAACACCACTTCAAGGTACTGTAATGAACTCATTATTTATTTATATTGGTGTTAAACCTACTTTATCCAACTTATCTATGGTTTATAAAATATTTTACTAGCCATAGATTCATCAAAATAAGCAAACAACACATGAAAAACAGAATCTATCAAAAACAGAACATTCTGAAGTAATCTGTAACTAGCGCAAACTTCTAGAACCCCAAAACTCCTGAGAAATTAGGAAGTCCTAGGAAATTTGTTTATTAATATACTGCAAGTGGAATTGGTATTTTATCACTCTCTGGTAAAAAATGAAAATTATTGTCATGAGCGCATACTTTCTGTTTTTTACAGAAAGATCAAATAACAATCACCCAAGAAGGTCCTAAAGGCTTTACTTGACACAAACAGTAATTAAAACATAAAAAACACAATCATAACAGAGGATAGATGATTAATTTATTACTAAACAGGAACAAAAAGCAAGGAACAAAAATAAAATTGGGTTACCTCCCAACAAGCGCTATCATTTAACACCCCTAGCTAGGCATGATGATTTCAATGATGCTCACATAAAAGATAAGAATTGAAACATAAAGAGAGCATCATGAAGAATATGACTAGAACATTTAAGTCTAACCCAATTCCTGTGCATAGGGATTTTGTGAGCAAACAACTTGTGGGAACAAGAATCAACTTGCATAAGATGGTAAAACAAGCATAACTTCAAGATTTTCAATACATAGAGAGGAAACTTGATATTATTGCAACTCCTACAAGCATATATTACTCCCTCATAATAATTTTCAGTAGCATAATTAATGAATTTAACAATATAACTATCACATGAAACATTCTTTTCATGATCTACAAGCATAGAATTTTTATTACTCTCCACATAAGCAAAATTCTTTTCATTCAGAATAGTAGTGGGAGCAAACTCAACAAAATAATTATTATGCGAGGCATAATCCAATTGAAAACTAAAATCATGATGACAAGTTTCATGGTTATCATTATTCTTAATAGCGTACAAGTCATCACAATAATCATCATATATAGCAACTTTGTTCTCATAACCAATTGGAACCTCTTCCAAAATAGTGGATTCATCACTGAATAAAGTCATGACATCTCTGAAACCACTTTCATCAAGATAATCATCATAAAAAGGAGGCATGCTATTATCATAATAAATTTGCTCATCAAAACTTGGGGGACTAAAAATATCATCTTCATCAAACATAGCATCCCCAAGCTTGTGGATTTGCATATCATTAGCATCATAGATATCCAAGGAATTCATACTAACAACATTGCAATCATGCTCATCATACAAAGATTTAGTGCCAAACATTCTAATGCATTCTTCTTATAACACTTTGGCATAATTATCGGAATCCTTATTTTCATGAAAGACATTAAAACGATGAAGCATATGAGGTATCCTCAATTCCATTTTTTTATAATTTTCTTTTATAAACTAAACTAGTGATAAAACACGAAACTAAAAGATTCGATTGCAAGATCTAAAGATATACCTTCAAGCGCTAACCTCCCCGGCAACGGCGTCAGAAAAGAGCTTGATGTCTACTACACAACCATCTTCTTGTAGACGTTGTTGGGCCTCCAAGTACAGAGGTTTGTAGGATAGTAGCAAATTTCCCTCAAGTGGATGACCTAAGGTTTATCAATCCATGGGAGGCATTGGATGAAGATGGTCTCTCTCAAACAACCCCGCAACCAAATAACAAAGAGTCTCATGTGTCCCCAACACACCCCATACAATGGTAAATTGTATAGGTGCACTAGTTCGGCGAAGAGATGGTGATACAAGTGCAATATGGATGGTAGATATAGGTTTTTGTAATCTGAAAATATAAAAACAACAAGGTAACTAATGATAAAAGTGAGCACAAACGGTATTGCAATGGGTTGAAGCAAGGCCTAGGGTTCATACTTTCACTAGTGCAAG
Source organism: Triticum urartu (assembly GCF_003073215.2). Classification (NCBI taxonomy): domain Eukaryota; kingdom Viridiplantae; phylum Streptophyta; class Magnoliopsida; order Poales; family Poaceae; genus Triticum; species Triticum urartu. Next base: position 404,072,347 of record NC_053028.1, on the reverse strand, counting down.
TTCCCTCAACAATAATAACATAATTGGATCATATAACTATCCCTCAACATGCAACAAAGAGTCACTCCGAAGTCACTAATAACGAAGAACAAACGAAGAGATTATGGTAGGGTACGAAACCACCTCAAAGTTATCCTTTCTGATCAATCTATTCAAGAGCCCGTAGTAAAATAACACGAAGTTATTCTTTCCATTCAATCTATCATAGAGTTTGTACTAGAATAACAGCTTAAGACACAAATCAACCAAAACCCTAATGTCACCTAGATACTCCAATGTCATCTCAAGTATCCGTGGGTATGATTATACGATATGCATCACACAATCTCAGATTCATCTATTCAACCAACACAAAGAACTTCAAAGAGTGCCCCAAAGTTTCTAACGGAGATTCAAGACGAAATCGTGTGCCAACCCCTATGCATAAGTTCACGAAACTCACAAGTTGATCACCAAAACATACATCAAGTGGATCACGTGATATCCCATTGTCACCACAGATAAGCACATGCAAGACATACATCAAGTGTTCTCAAATCCTTAAAGACTCAATCCGATAAGATAACTTCAAAGGGAAAACTCAATCCATTACAAGAGAGTAGAGGGGGAGAAACATCATAAGATCCAACTATAATAGCAAAGCTCGCGATACATCAAGATCGTACCATCTCAAGAACACGCGAGATAGAGATCAAACACATAGCTACTGGTACATACCCTTAGCCCCGAGGGAGAACTACTCCCTCCTCGTCATGGAGAGCGCCGGGATGATGAAGATGGACACCGGAGAGGGATCCCCCCTCCGGCTGGGTGCCGGAACGGGTCTAGATTTGTTTTCGGTGGCTATAGAGGCTTCTGGCAGCGGAACTCCCGATCTATTGTGCTGTGCGATGTTTCTAGGGTATGTTGATATATATATATATATATATATATATATATATATATATATATATAGGCGAAAGAAGTCGGTCAGGGGACCACGAGGCGGCCACGAAGTAGGGGGTGCACCCAGTGGGTAGGGCGCGCCCCCACCCTCGTGGTGGCCTCGGGACTCTTCTAGCCCACCTCCGGTACTCCGTGGGCTTCTTCTGGTCCAAAAATGATCTTCGTGAAGTTCCAGGTCAATTGGACTCCGTTTGATTTTCCTTTTCTGTGATAGTTAACAACAAGGAAAAAACAGAAACTGACACTGGGCTCTAGGTTAATAGGTTAGTCCCAAAAATAATATAAAAGTGTATAATAAAGCCCATAAACATCCAAAACAGATAATATAATAGCATGGAACAATCAAAAATTATAGATACGTTGGAGACGTATCAGGAGGTGCGCCCAGGGGGTAGGTGCGCCCCCACCCTCGTGGGCCCCATGTAGCTCCACCGACCTACTTCTTTCGCCTATATATACTCTTATACCCTGAAAACATCTAGGGGAGCCATGAAACCACTTTTCCACCGCCGCAACCTTATGTACCCATGATATCCCATCTGGGGACCTTTTCCGGCGATCTGCCGGAGGGGGATTCGATCACGGAGGGCTTCTACATCAACACCATAGCCTCTCCGATGATGTGTGAGTAGTTTACCACAGACCTTCGGGTCCATAGTTATTAGCTAGATGGCTTCTTCTCTCTCTTTGGTTCTCAATACAAAGTTCTCCTCGATGTTCTTGGAGATCTATTCGATGTAATACTTTTTGCGGTGTGTTTGCCGAGATCCGATGAATTATGGGTTTATGATCAAGATTATCTATGAACAATATTTGATTCTTCTCTGAATTCTTATATGCATGATTTGATATCTTTGCAAGTCTCTTCGAATTTTCGGTTTAGTTTGGCCTACTAGATTGATCTTTCTTGCAATGGCAGAAGTGCTTAGCTTTGGGTTCAATCTTGTGGTGCTCGATCCCAGTGACAGAAAGGGAACCGACACGTATTTTATTGTTGCCACCGAGGATAAAAGATGGGGTTTATATGATATTGCTTGAGTTTATCCCTCTACATCATGTCATCTTGCCTAATGCGTTACTCTATTCTTATGAACTCAATACTCTAGATGCATGCTAGATAGCGGTGGATGTGTGGAGTAATAGTAGTAGATGCAGAATCGTTTCGGTCTACTTGATACGGACATGATGCCTATGTTTATGATCATGCCTAGATATTCTCATAACTATGCACTTTTCTATCAATTGCTCGGCAGTAATTTGTTCACCCATCGTAATATATGCTATCTTGAGAGAAGCCACTAGTGAAACCTATGGCCCCGGGTCTACTTTACATCATATAAGTTTCCGATCTACAATTCTAGTTTACTATTTATTTTGCAATCTTTACTTTCCAATCTATACAACAAACATACCAAAAATATTAATCTTATTATCTTCATCAGATCTCACTTTTGCAAGTGGCCGTGAAGGGATTGACAACCCCTTTATCGCGTTGGTTGCAAGGTTCTTGATTGTTTGTGCAGGTACTAGGCGACTTGCCTGTAGTCTCCTACTGGATTGATACCTTGGTTCTAAAAAATTGAGGGAAATACTTATGCTACTTTGCTGCATCACCCTTTCCTCTGCAAGGGAAAACCAACGCATGCTCAAGAGGTAGAAAGAAGGATTTCTGGTGCCGTTGCCGGGGAGATCTACGCTCAAGTCAAGACATACCAAGTACCCATCACAAACTCTTCTCCCTCGCATTACATTATTTGCCATTTGCCACTCGTTTTCCTATCCCCCACTTCACCTTTGCCGTTTTATTCGCCCTCTTCCGTTCGTCCTTCTGTTTGCTCGTGTTGCCATGTGCCTTGTATTAGGTTGCATCTTTGCTTGCTAAATATCTATTGTTATGGATCCTCATCCTCTTGCTAATCTTTTTAAGAGATCCAATTTTGATGAACCAATTGCTAGTGAGTTGAGTGCACTAGATTATCTTTATGGAGTTTTGCTTGAAATCCGTGAATCTGAAAATTGTGATGAAGTGCTTTCTAAAGTGATTCACGATAGATCTTTGAATAAAAAGCATGATTGCAATGATGTTATTATAAATTCTATGAATGTCAAAGCTAATAATATGCAAAACCCTAAGCTTGGGGATGCTAGTTTTGATATGTCCACTACTTGTTGCAATGATCATGATTGGGGTGATTCTTCTTTTGATCTTGAAAATTTATTTAAGCCCCATGATGAATATGAGATTGATAATAGGGTTTGCAATATTATTGAAAGTGGGTTTGAAAGAGTGTCAACTTTAGAACCCGCATATTTGGAGAATGTTCAATATTATGCAATTTTTGATAAAAGTGGGTTTGGAGAGGTCATGACTTTAGTTAATGTTAATCCCACTATTTTGGAAGAGTGTCAACTTTGCATGCATGTGGATCATGTTGAAAATATTTTATGTGATAGCTATTTTGTTGAATTTTCTTATGATCCCACATGTAATTATTATGAGAGAGGAAAATATGATTGTAGAAATTTTTATGTTACTAAATTACCTCTTGTTATGTTGAGATTGCTATTGTTTCTTTCCGCTTCCTTGCATATGCTAGTTTTTGCTTGCTATGATAATTTGTTTGCCTATAAGATGCCTATGCATAGGAAGTATGTTAGACTTATATGTGTTTTTCATATGCTATATTATGCTCCCTTTGTGCTTCAATTCTTGTCTTTCATGTGAGCATCATCGAAATTATCTATGCCTAGCTAGGGGCGTTAAACGATAACGCTTGTTGGGAGGCAACCCAATTTTATTTTTGTTCCTTACTTTTTGTTCCTGTTTAGTAATAAATAAATCATCTATCCTATTTTATGATTGTGTTTTTTATGTTTTAATTAGTGTTTGTGCCAAGTAAAGCCTTTAGGATCTTCTTGGGTGATTGTTATTTGATCTTGCTGTAAAAAACAAAACGTATACGCTCACGAGAATAATTTTCATTTCTTACCAGAGAGCAATAAAATACCAATTCCAAATGAAGTAGATCAATATACAAATTATTTAGGACTTCCTAATTTTTTAAAAAATTTGGAGTTACAGAAGTATTCGAAACCTCCAGATTACTACACACAGTTCTGTTTTTGACAGATTCTGTTTTTCGTGTGTTGTTTGCTTATTTTGATGAATCTATGGCTAGTATCGGGGGGTATGAAGCATAGAGAAGTTGAAATACAGTAGGTTTAACACCAATATAAATAAATAATGATTTCATTACAGTACCTTAAAGTGGTGGTTTGTTTTCTTACACTAACGGGGCTCATGAGATTTTCTATTTATGTTTTGTGTTGTGAAGTTTTCAAGTTTTTGGGTAAAGATTTGATGGATTTTGGAATAAGGTGTGGCAAGAGCCTAATCTCGGGATGCCCAAGGAACCCCAAGGTAAAATTCAAGGACAACCAAAAGCCTAATCTTGGGGTTGCCCCGGAAGGCATCCCCTCTTTCGTCTTCGTCTATCGGTAACTTTACTTGAGGCTATATTTTTATTCACCACATGATATGTGTTTTTCTTGGAGCATCTTGTATGATTTGAGTCTTTGCTTTTTAGTTTACCACAATCATGTTTGCTGTACACACCTTTTGGGAGATACACACTTGAATTGGAATTTATTAGAATACTCTACGTGCTTCACTTATATCTTTTGAGCTAGATAATTTTGCTCTAGTGCTTCACTTATACCTTTTTAGAGCATGGTGGTGGTTTTATTTTATAGAAATTATCGATCTCTCATGCTTCACTTATATTATTTTGAGAGTCTTTTAGAACAGCATGGTAATTTGCTTTGGCTATAAAAATTAGTCCTAATATGATAGGCATCCAAGATCGGTATAATAAAAAACTTTCATATAAAAGTGCATTGAATACTATGAGAAGTTTGATTCATTATGATTGTTTTGAGATATGAAGACGGTGATATTAGAGTCATGCTAGTTGAGTAGTTGTGAATTTGAGAGATACTTGTATTAAAGTTTGTGATTCCCGTAGCATGCACGTATGGTGAACCGTTATGTGATGAAGTCGGAGCATGATTTATTTTTTTGATTGTCTTCCTTATGAGTGGCGGTTGGGGACGAGCGATGGTATTTTCCTACCAATCTATCCCCCTAGGAGCATGCGCGTAGTACTTTTTTTCGATAATTAATAGATTTTTGCAATAAGTATGTGAGTTCTTTATGACTAATGTTGAGTCCATGGATTATATGCACTCTCTCCCTTCCACCATTGCTAGCCTCTCTAGTACCGCGCAACTTTCACCGGTACCATAAACCCACCATTTACCTTCCTCAAAACAGCCACCATACCTACCTATTGTGGCATTTCCATATCCATTCCGAGATATATTGCCCTGCAACTTTCCACCATTTCGTTTATTATGACATGCTCCATCATTGTCATATTGCTTTGCATGATCATGTAGTTGATATCGTATTTGTCGCAAAGACATCGTTCATAATTTTTCATACATGTCACTCTTGATTCATTGCACATCCCGGTACACCGCCGAAGGCATTCACATAGAGTCATATTTTGTTCTAAGTATCGAGTTGTAATTATTGAGTTGTAAGTAAATAAAAGTGTGATGATCATCATTATTAGAGCATTGTCCCAGTGAGGAAAGGATGACGGAGACTATGATTCCCCCACAAGTCGAGATGAGACTCCGGACAAAAAAAATAAAGAAAAAAGAAAAGAGGCCATATAAAAATAAAAAAAGAAAAGGCCCAAATAAAAAATGAGACAAAAAGAGAGAAGGGGCAATGCTACTATCCTTTTTCCACACTTTTGCTTCGAAGTAGCACCATGATCTTCATGATAGAGAGTCTCTTATGTTGTCACTTCCATATAATAGTGGGAATTTTTCATTATAGAACTTGGCTTGTATATTCCAATGATGGGCTTCGTCAAAATGCCCTAGGTCTTCGTGAGCAAGCAAGTTGGATGCACACCCACTTAGTTTCTTTTGTTGAGCTTTCATACATTTATAGCTCTAGTGCATCCGCTGCATGCCAATCCCTACTCACTCACATTAATATCTATTGATGGGCATCTCCATAACTCGTTGATACGCCTAGTTGATGTGAGACTATCTTCTCCATTTTGTCTTCTCCAAAACCACCATTCTATTCCATCTATAGTGCTATATCCGTGGCTCACGCTCATGTATTGCGTGAAGATTGAAAAAGTTTGAGAACATCAAAAGTATGAAACAATTGCTTGGCTTGTCATCGGGGTTGTGCATGATAAATATTTTGTGTGATGAAGGTAGAGCATAGCCAGACTATATGATTTTGTAGGGATAGCTTTCTTTGGCCATGTTATTTTGAGAAGACATAATTGCTTGGTTAGTATGCTTGAAGTTTTATTGTTTTTATGTCAATATTAAACTTTTGTCTAGAATCTTTCGGATATGAATATTCATGCCACAATAAAGAAAATTACATTGGAAATTATGTTAGGTAGCATTCCACATCAAAAATTCTGTTTTTATCATTTACCAACTCGAGGACGAGTAGGAATTAAGCTTGGGGATGCTTGAAACGTCTCCAACGTATCTATAATTTTTGATTGTTCCATGCTATTATATTATCTGTTTTGGATGTTTAATGGGATTTAATATGCACTTTTATATTATTTTTGGGACTATCCTATTAACCGAAGGCCCATTGCAAATTACTGTTTTTTTTGCCTATTTCAGTGTTCCACAGAAAAGGAATATCAAACGGAATCCAAACGGAACGAAACCTTCGCGAGGATCTTTTTTGGAACAAACGCAATCCAGGAGACTTGGAGTGGAGGTCAAGGAAGCAACGAGGCGACCACGAGGTAGGGAGGCACGCCCAGGGGGGGTATGCGCGCCCCCACCCTCGTGGGCCCCACGTAGCTCCACCGGCCTACTTCTTTCGCCTATATATACTCTTATACCCTTGAAACATCCAGGGGAGCCATGAAACCAATTTTCCACCGTCGCAACCTTCTATACCCGTGAGATCCCATCTGGGGACCTTTTCCGGTGATCTGCCGGAGGGGGATTCGATCACGGAGGGCTTCTACATCATCACCATAGCCTCTCCGATGATGTGTGAGTAGTTTACCACAGACCATCGGGTCCATAGTTATTAGCTAGATGGCTTATTCTCTCTCTTTGGTTCTCAATACAAAGTTCTCCTCGATGTTCTTGGAGATCTATTTGATGTAATACTTTTTGCGGTGTGTTTGCCGAGATCCGATGAATTGTGGGTTTATGATCAAGATTATCTATGAACAATATTTGATTCTTCTCTGAATTCTTATATGCATGATTTGATATCTTTGCAAGTCTCTTTGAATTTTTGGTTTAGTTTGGCCTACTAGATTGATCTTTCTTGCAATGGGAGAAGTGCTTAGCTTTGGGTTCAATCTTGCGGTGCTCGATCCCAGTGACAGAAAGGGAACCGACGCGTATTGTATTGTTGCCATCAAGGATAAAAAGATGGGGTTTAGATCATATTGCTTGAGTTTATCCCTCTACATCATGTCATCTTGCCTAATGCGTTACTCTGTTCTTATGAACTTAATACTCTAGATGCATGCTGGATAGCGGTCGATGTGTGGAGTAATAGTAGTAGATGCACAATCGTTTCGGTCTACTTGATACGGACGTGATGCCTATGTTTATGATCATGCCTAGATATTCTTATAACTATGCGCTTTTCTATCAATTGCTCGGCAGTAATTTGTTCACCCACCATAATATATGCTATCTTGAGAGAAGCCACTAGTGAAACCTATGGCCCCAGGGTCTACTTTACATCATATAAGTTTCTGATCTACAATTCTAATTTAGTATTTATTTTGCAATCTTTACTTTCCAATCTATACAACAAAAATACCAAAAATATTTATCTTATTATCTTTATGAGATCTCACTTTTGCAAGTGGCTGTGAAGGGATTGACAACCCCTTTATCGCGTTGGTTGCAAGGTTCTTGATTGTTTGTGCAGGTACTTTGCGACTTGCATGTAGTCTCCTACTAGATTGATACCTTGGTTCTCAAAAATCGAGGGAAATACTTACGCTACCTTGTTGCATCACCCTTTTCTCTTCAAGGGAAAACCAACGCATGCTCAAGAGGTAGCATTGTGTCCTTTGCTTTGGGTTGTGCTCGTAAGACCTAGTTACCTTGTCATATGGTGTGAGACATATGCTTTCCTATGTTATGCTTATCTAATGTATGTCCAGTACTTTGGTAGTTTGTGAGTTGCATGCTTAACTTGATCCTATTATGCTCACTTACTACTTCTTGCATCCCAGCTTATATTATCTTATTATTGATGCAAGGGATGTGTGTACTTTGAAATCCAAAGGCACTTCTAATTAAGTACACACATCTAGGGGGAGCCCATCTATATTTTGTAGTCTCTGGGGTTTGCTTACTTTCTTGTTTTATCTCTATGCAAATCCCGTGTTGTCATCAATCCACCAAAAAGTGGGAGATTGTTAGGGTATGTCTCTCTCTAAGTGGTTTCGGTGATTGATCACAATACATTTGCGGACAAATCGTGTGCACTGAGCATTTCAGATATTCATTCATTGGCACGAGATGATTCCTTCCCCTCGGAGCTCAAAGTGAAGATGGTGTAGTCTCTTTTGTTTAGGTTTTGGTGGACTGAGTCGTAGGAGACAACGTACTATCAAGAGGGGGTCCGTATTGGAAAGGCTAGGGTGGAATCAACACGTACACATCTACCTCGCACCCCCAGCTCCTTTCCTCTTCCCTGGAGTATACCGATATTGTGGAAGTGGCACGTGGGAGGAGCCAGCGGTAGTACCGCCGGGCCAAAGCGGCAGTACCGCTGACAGCCTAAAGTGGTAGTATCGCTGTTTCGCAGCGGTAGTGCCGCTCATGGCCATCAGCGGTAGTGCGGCTCCATGTACCGACCTGACCCGAAATCGGTTAAGTCTCTGTGTATTAGTACCATCCCAAGATCATGCTGGCACACACAGTACATTGATGAAAAATTCAAAGTTCAATCACACATGATTTATTACACGATTCTCATATAGAGTCTTTATTACAATAGAATAAATTTGGCGAAGGCCAACTCATGAGAAAAACTAAATGCTGCGGAAGAGTAGACGATAAGCGAGTCCATCCGATTCCATAGGGCAATTGTGACAGCCTGATTTTTGCCCTCTCTTATTTGCCTGATTTCCATTTGGATTTATTTTGAAAGTTGGGGTTTTTGAATCTTTTCATATGGACTTAAACACGTGGGTACCCTTGGCTTTCACCCAAGTGCATCATTCCCCTCCCTAATCATCATTCCGCTTCCGATCCATCTCAAAATAATCTTGGGAATATTTTTCTTAAATGAAAAATATTCATTTTTCTTCTCTAAAACCCTAGCTTGTTCAATGAGCTCCAAAGCAACCCTCATTTTTCTTGCCCACAAAAATCTGAGAAAATTTCCAAATATTCTTTGAACCCTAGGGCACCTTCCTGAGAAAAAATATTTCATCACTTTTTGGAATATTTTTGCTACAGAAAATATTTTCTGTTCTGGACAGAAATGGTGGTTTCTACAGCAGCTACCGTTTTACTTGCTCCCCCGTGCCTGAATTTTCTTGTGCATCATCACCTTAGTAGATGATGGCTGGCCTCCAAAGCACATCCCCCAACTCCCAGCCATTTGACCTCAGTAACACCTCAAAGTTACTGACGAGAAACTTACCTGTCGTGTAAAATTTTCTCTACTGCATCTGGAGCCAAACCAAAGCGTGGTAACATTCAAAACTACCACGAAAAACATGCCAGACATGGAGTTTGGTCTTAGGTCGGCATGAGGTCGGAGTTCACGCAGTGACCGCGTTCGTCCAGGCGTGCTGGCATGCAGCCGACGCGCTCTGCGACGCGCCCAAGGCTCTGTTGATCGCGTGCTCGCTTCCCCGCCTGCCTAAGCATGCCAAACCTCGCCACCATCATCGTCTCAACGCCATTAACTCCCCACTGGCGCTCGCCGATACCGGAGCTCGCCGCAGTGAACACGGGCACGGTCTGGCCAACCCAACAGTGCGGTGCGCACTGTGCTCGTTGCCTTCTCCTCGTTCCTGTGCTCGTCCCCGCTCGCCCACAGTTGCCGCGTGAGCTGCGTCGCCTTCTCCCCCTCTCACTGACGCCGCTCGTCGTCGGGCGCCGTGGATAGGTGTCCACCGGCGGAGCCCGAACCCCCCTCTCCGCTCTCCTATAAATGGAGCCGCCCCCAGCCTCCTCGAGCACCATCCACCATTCCCACACACCCCACAAGCGCGTAGGAAACCGTAGCCCGGCTGGGCAGGCCACGGGCCATCGCCCTCGAGCTCGAGCTCGCCGGCGATCCCCTCTGGTCACCGCAGTAGCTCCAGCCCCTCCCAGGCCAGGGCGATCCTTCCAGGGCCTCCGCCTCTCTCCGGTGAAGCCACCCCGTCCCTCTGGAGCCCCTGAAGTTGCCTCTGGCCGCCATCTTCCTCATCTCCGGCGACCACCGCCCTCAGCCTCCACTTGTGAGGTCGATTTCGACGCCTTACGACCACCCCTAGCTATGCTATGGGTACGGGCAGGTGCGCCTCAACCACCTCTCTCGATCCCTCCCTCTGGTTTTGGCCAAGGAGCCCTCGTCGCCGACGAGAGCTCCGGCGAAGCCGCGATCCTCCTATATTTCCTTCTCCCCTCCTTCTCACCTGACTAGCGGGGCCCGCTAGTCAGCCACTCTGTACACGCGCGAAGCGGTACGAGTGGTGGCGCCCTGAGGCTTTATGCCTTCGATGTCACCCCCTAGTCTGTTAATTTAAATTCAAATTCAATCCAATTCCAGAGAGCTTCAAACAGCTATAACTTTTCAATCATAAGTCCAAATGAATTTATTCTTTTTGCATTATCTTCTTTGCAAAGAAATCTAGCAGCTCACCAAAAATGAGATTTTTCTGAGCTGTCTAGAATTTCTGGTGATTTTCAGAAGAGTTCTTGATATTTTCTTCTTTTGTTTAAAATTATTTTCAGAGGGTGAGGCTTGTCTTGAGGATCACCAGAAGGCTTGTGAACCTCATCTGCACTAAGGCAAGCCACAACAACATTTTCATGGTGCCATTTCAATATTGATGATTTTCTTACTTGAATGAAATGATTAATCCATGCATTTAAATAACTTTCATGTTATTTATATTCTGTTAAGTGTGTGTTGGTATTATGCTCGATTTACAGAACCGTGAAACTAGTTTAGTTGGTAAAGTAGCTAAGATCTAATTGTGGTCATGATACAATGATTTGTTATGCATATGAATAATTGCTTAAAGTTATTTTCTTGCATAAATAAAATAGTTATATTTGCTAGAAAATATCCTGTTAAGTGCTTGTTCAGCCATTTTTACCTAATTTACAGAATGTTTGAACCTAACTTGGTTGGCAAGGAGAATAGGATTTGCTTGAGGTGATAGTAAAATCTTTGCTATGCATATGAGAAATTAATCAAAGTTGTTTTCTTGCATGAGAATATGATAATACTTGCTGCAAAATATATTGTTAAAATGAGAGTTACCCTGACCAGGAAAATAATATAAGTTGTCGATGCTTATGCTTAGTGTGAATATGGTTGACATCAGTCATTTTCGTTAACATGTGATGCATGTGTAGTATTGCATTTCATGGCATGCTATGACACCGGTCATTTTCATTTTAAGTTGAACCTGAGGATAACTCAACTTGAATATATCGTTGACTGGGTCATGGTGCTGCTGAATCGTGATTTTCCCAGTGCAACCACATTTGCCTTGTGGGAAGGCCTTGATTCGGTCCATTGACATGCCTCTGGTCGGTGCCTCCAACTAGGGAAGGTTATGGGCATGCTTACCCTGGCCCGGTAAGCAGGCATAACCTTGTGTGCCCGTTGTTGAGATTATGGTACCAAGTCCCCGAGTGGGATTGTTTTGGCCACGACGGTGGTCGGTGTGTCTTTAGTAGACACGGGGCCACCCAGGACTAGCCCGTTGGGGATTGGGTCGGAGTGGCCGGGAGAGTGTCATGCCAATGGAAGGGTTTTGTCAGAATGCCGTTGGTCCACCCGAATGGGAGTGCAAGGCCATGGGTTCCGTGGTGTGGGTACAGTGTGCTACCTCTGTAGAGTGTATAATCTATCGATAGCCGAGTCCACGGTTATGGATGCCTCGTAGTAGGTTCCACCATGAGTCAACGTTTAATAAACTTGCACACTAAGTTATGAACTTTTCACTGATGATGATGGCGGGAAGGCCATTGAGATGTTCAAGGCCCAATATGGGTCATGGGTGGTGATCGCCGTAAGGATCACGAGTTACTCTGTTCAAGACCACGATGGTGGTTTGTTTGTGATCCGAGAATGATCACGGTTGGTAAGTCGGTCCCAAGGGATGTTTATCCCAAGAGCATGAGTACAACACGTTGGAACATTACTACATTATTAATTGGTTAAATATCATGATATTGTTTGTCATTATGATTATGCCTGTTGTGTGCTTGCAAGTACATTCAATGTACTGACCTGGCGTGTGATGCCAGATTTCAGGAAAGTCGTGTTGGAAAGGAGCGCTGCTCGAGTCTAGACCGTGTCCACATCGGTGTCCCTGTGCTATGGAGTTCCCACTACGATGTTGTTCTGCTGCCGCATAGTTGTTATGATCGAGGCCCCCTTTATGTTCACTAAATAATGTACATATTGTTCAGCCGCACCGTGCGTGCTGCTCGGCCTCGACATCTGTTGTAATATAAACCCTGATCCGCTAGCATCAATAAAGCGGTTGTTTTTCTATACCAAGATGTTGTGTGTTGCTAGAAGACATGGTCTCTGGGCTGGCAATGCAGGGTAAACTGGTCGCTCTGAGCCGGGGTGCCACAATGCTTGGTATCAGAGCCGCGCTGACTGTAGGCCACGCTATACTACGACGTGTTAACTGGACGTTAGGTACAAGTTTAAGTTGAGTGCCGGTAGCTAATGTAGCCGATTGTTGCATTACATGCACTTGATTTATATTTTTATGCTAACCTGCTAATGGTTGTGAGTGTAGATGGCTCTAGTGCCGTATCCGTGCCAGTTGCAGCTGATGCCATACACATCACCGCACCTCCTTCACAATGTGTGGCATCGGCTGTACCCCCTCGGAGACGATCCAGTCTACCGTGTGTACCGAGAGCGTCTAGCTAATTCAGTGTATGAGTATCACGCAGTGGTTACTCTACGCACTAGTTCTGATTCCGGCTCTTACACTCGTACTACTCGGAGCGGTTACGCCTCTAATGCTTCTCAGGCTGTCCAGTTTGCTGCATTCGAGGTCCTTGTTGAGCTTCGCTACAACGAGATCCGAATGCAAAACCATCCAGGTTTCTTTTACTACCCTTCTCTGCATGACAATGGTCGTGTCCGTTTCCATATCATTGATCCGGAGTCTGATAGCGTTGCTAGCCACCTTGCTTGTTATGTCACCGCTAGCTATCTTATGATCCACAAGCTCGCTCGAGAGCTGACTCATGCCCGTACTGCTTTAGCCGCTGCTTTGGTCACTACTAGATCTGCCACTACTCCATCTTCTCTAGGATTTACTCCTTATATTCCAGCCAATTCTAGTTCCCCTGTTTCACCGATTACTCCCCCGAGTAGCTCAGGCACCTTGACGGTGAGCCCTCTTAGTACTCCTGCCTAGTGGGTTTCACTTCTCTCTACTCCTGTATCCCCGATGCTTCATCCTACCCCTGCCCCTGAGGGAGAGCCCTCGAGGCAGCATCGTCGTGTTACCTTTAATCCGGAGGTTTCCATTAACCTCGTCAGTTCAGGATCCGAGTCCGCTTCAGGGGAGGACACCGCAGCACTAGCAGAGCAGTAGTACCTCGGAGTATTCACAGTCGTCTGGATAATGTACGGATGTAGCCGTACGAGTCATGATGTTTCGTTGCATGTATGAGAGTAGTTGAACTTGTCATATTGTTTGTCTTTCATCTATGAGTCTATGTATAATTATGTTGGGACTTTATTCGCCGTATTTTCTTCGCTCTTTTGTTTTCTTCCAGGATTTGTCGCTGGCTTTTCCCCAAATTTATTCTTGGATGTTTCTCATCTCGATTGCGTTGTCTTGGGAAAAATCCACAATAGGATGACCTGGGGAGGCAGCAGTAGCAACGTTCGTGAGGGAACTCCTGTTCGTCGTTTCACTTGACAGGCAGAACATTCTCCTGAGCCGTACGTTCCTCCACCGCCTCCACTGCCAAATCCACCCTCCACCGAGCAAATTCTGCGTATGTTTGAGGAAAGAAGGAACAATGATCTGCTTGAAATATTAAGAAGTGTGCAAGCTATGGTTGGATAGAATGGAAATCAGAGCGGTCATTACTCAAAGCTATCAGATTTTCAAAGGACCAAGCCACCTAGTTTCAGTCAGATTGTTGACCCATTGGATGCAGACGATTGGTTGCATACCATTGACAAAAAGCTTGAGATTGCTCGTACTGAATAAATGTAGCGACCCGACCTCAGACGGTCAAGTCTCTATGCTTAAGTGTCATCCCTGGATCGGTATGCTGACACACACAGTACTCGAGGATTTATAACAGAGGTAAATCACATGTATAAAGTAACGCAAAATAATATTACCTCAATCCAAATAGCGGAAGTAACAACAAGGTTGTGGATTCCCATCAACACCAACGGAAAAGTTGAGTGTAGAAATCGTAACCCTAACGTATCACTTACTCGTCGTAAGAATCCTGCAACATGAGACGTTGCAGCCACAAAGGGTCAGTACATTGAATGTACTGGCAAATTCACACCATAGGATAATGATGAATAAAGGCTATTACTACATGCGTATTTGGCTGGTGGAAAAGCTCTATGGTTATAATGTTTTTGCGAAAAGCCAATTTTCCCTACTGCAAAGGAATATAATTTATTTAACTACAAAGTTGGTTGAAAATATTGAGAAGGTTCCTCCAACTCAATCCCAAATTAACATCAATAACCCAACAAATTATTTAAGTAACGTGATGAGATCAATATGATAATCCAAGTACCAGAGACTCAAGATGTCCATAACCGGGGACACGGCTAACCATGATTAGTTTGTACACTCTGCAGAGGTTTGCGCACTTTTCCCCACAAGACTCGATCTCCTCCGTTGGATTTCTCGCACTACATGATGTTTGAGAAACGGATGACCGAGACAAAGTCTTTCAGAAGCATTAACTCTCTACTCCAGATAGACTATACCACCTACAACCCACTACCTGCTAGTCTATCTCTTCTAGAGCTTCACGCAACTTACTCAACTATGCTAGAGCCCATAATAGCTTGTGGCTGCACACGGAAGTTTCTAGCATGAATAATCTTATGATCCCTTTGAGCCTGGGTGGCATTCCATAGGGTGATCACACGGGTCCTCCGGGATCCCCTTGGGCAAACACTAGGTTCTCCAGGTGCCCGGGCAAACCACTTGGTGCTCCAGGATGCCCCAACCAATCCACCCAGATGTGTATTAAAGGAGCCACCTTAAGGTAACCATTAAATAATAATTCTCACATCTGTCATGAATTCTCTCAAACTAATCCACGTCTACGAGCATAGCATAGCAATATGAGCATAACGTAAAAGTAACTCCCAGGGTTTGATACAGGACAATAGGTTCCTACCTCATCAACTACTTCCCAATACCCACATGTTATCAAATCCTAACCATGCAATGCTTGAGGGTGAAACTAATGCCTAAAAACTGGGTATGAAAGGGATATGATCAAAGTGTGAACTTGCCTGCAATGTTGATGAAGATGATTCACACTCATAACTCTTGATAGTTCTACTCGTCACACTCCGTTCAATCTATCGTAGGCAAGCAATAGTAACCACACATAAGCAATCACTCAAAAGATCGGGAAGAACGAAGAAGACAGTTCGGAAAACATCAAAACCAAGCAAATAACTCTTGCAACATAAAACAATTTCTAACAGTACCAAACTTATGTGAATTTGGCCTTATCAGAAAGTTTAGGTCAAGAGCTTCGATTAGCAAAAAGAATCAACTCAAACGGAGCTACGAAACTCAAGTTACGAACAAACAAAGTTTGAATTCAAATCTGGTCTAATTCAAATATTAAACTTTCAAAAACATGTTTGAGTTGGATTACTGGATAGAGGGGATCATAACGAAGAAGTGGGCGTTGGTTTCATTGGATTTGGACTAACGAGGAAAGAGTTGTGGTAGTTTGAAACAGAAGGACTAGTCTGCAGGAAAGATAATTACGAATAGGTCCCTGACGTAACTAAACAGAAAACAAAAAGGCTAAATAATGAATGTTCAGTTTCTGAAACTAAACAATGGACATTCTTTGTTTAATAAAACAAAAAAAAAGATCTGGTCTAGGGTTTTAAATAGAAACCGAACTAAATTGAAAAACCGGGCAGAACTAGCGGTTATACCGGTTCGGAGAGAATAAACCGGAGGTGGCGGTTTCCGGCGAGATGGCAGCGGCGGCGACTTGGATCAGCGGCGGCTCCGGGCGCGGCTGCGGGCGGCGAAGATGGCGACTTGCGGCGGGCGGAGACGACTACGCGGGCGAAGGCTAGCGGCGCGGCGCTGGCGTGAGGGCGGCAGCGCGGCTCAAGAGGAGAGAGAGAGGCCCGACCTCGCCTTATACAGACGGGGAGGCGTGGGGAGGAGGCAAGGGAGGGCGGCGGTCTGGCGGTGTCCGCGTCACGGACGACGGCGGTGTCCCGCGCGCGCATGCGAGGTAGGCGGCGGCGGTCATGGGCCGGCGCGGTCGGCTGGGCCCTGGGACGGCCCAGTCGGCGACGGGGAATTTTTTTAAAGCATTTTCCAAACAAACAAATACAGTAAGAACAAAATAAATAATAAACTTATATAGGCATATAATATATCAAAATTTTCAGAAAAAGATTTCCTACGGCTTGAACATTTTTATAATTTCAAATAAAATCTACAAAAAATCAAATAAATCAAAGAGTTCTACTGGTGCAATAAAATAAAATAAAAATCATTTTAAAAATACCAAAATAGTTTCAAATTAATTTTTCTCCAATATTCTGATGTATGGAATCATTTTACCCTAATTTCAATATATTTTATTTTTGGAGAAAAATAATTTGAATAAAACCCAAATAACTCCAAATTGAAAATAATTTCAAAGGGGACTTTTAGATTTGATCCCTTTAAACTTCCAACTCATATTTCATATGTTTTGAAGAAGTCATTTTATCTTCTCTCATGAAAATCATTGAGTTGCTTAAAGTTTCTGAATTGAAAAATATTTTCAAATGAAATTCAAATATTTTCAACACCCCTTTTCATTTAAATGGAAGAAGTCATGTTATCATCTCTCCAAGGTTTTGTGATGAAAAGTATTTGAATTCACGGAGATCATAAAATGCAAAATGAAAGTTTGGGAAAGCCCTTTTATTACCTCTCATTTAAGTTTCAAAAAGTTTCGAATTACACTCAATTTCGCTCAAGCAATCACACCACAATCAAATAATCAATCAAATCTATCTTTGCACTCCTAAAGTGATTTCCATAAAAGTGCCTCCCGCGGTCGAATCTAAAAGATTTCTAGAAGCAAAATTCAATCCGGCATAAATTTTTGGTATAATCATCCACAAATTCAAACCATGAGTAGCGCAATTACGTATCATTAATTTCATTCTCTCCCAAGCTTGTGCAACATGTTCATGATCAAGTTGTTTAAAGTTCATAATATCGTTTCTAAGAGAGATGATCTTAGCGGGAGGAAAATACTTAGAGAGAAAAGCATCTTTGCACTTGTTCCATGAATCAATACTATTCTTAGGCAAAGACGAAAACCAAGCTTTAGCACGATCTCTAAGCGAAAAAGGAAATAGTTTCAATTTAACGACATCATTATTGACATCTTTTTTCTTTTGCATATCACATAAATCAACGGAGCTATTCAGATGAGTAGCGGCATCTTCACTAGGAAGGCCGGCGAATTGATCTTTCATAACAAGATTCAACAAAGCAGTATTAATTTCACAAGATTCAGCATAGGTAAGAGGAGCAATCGGAGTGCTAAGGAAATCATTATTATTGGTATTGGTGAAGTC